>NC_091182.1:27051954-27351954 GCF_040958095.1 Procambarus clarkii
AGGCCAGCCAACTACTCAACAAACACACACAGACAAACAAACAAACATCACATGTGTTGCTTAATATCCCCACACTGACGCCAGCACTTGCTCACTCTTCGGTTACAGTCTTCCCGGAATTTTCACATCATGTAATTTAATTCACTTTAATTTTCACCCTTTCTCTCTCTGGAGAGTTTACAATTTAGTCAACTTTAATTACAATAAAAGTTTTTCCAAATTACATTAAGGCAAACGCCAGATGACTGCCAGAGGCGTTTCAGAGACTTGTGTCTTGAGCAGCAAGCTTCAGGTCTCTCCCCTAAGCATCACACCTTGTATTTTATGTTTGAGATAACGTCATTAGCCCACCACTATACAGTTGCATCTCTCTCCCTCTCTCTCTCGTGTGTGTGGGTGAGTACAAACACACACACACACACACACACACACACACATGATGTGGTGGAGGCAGACTCCATACACAGTTTCAAGTGTAGATATGATAGAGCCCAGTAGGCTCAGGAATCTGTACACCAGTTGATTGACTGTTGAGAGGCGGGACCAAAGAGCCAGAGCTCAACCCCCGTAAGCACAATTAGGTGAATACACACACACACACACACACATAGTGTATATGCGTTGAGGTTCAGAAATTTGCGACGAGTCTCGTCCCAGAGTTGCGAGGGATGGGGTATGAAGAGCGACTGAAGGCACTGAACCTGACAACGTTAGGAGGAGGGAGCAGCGAGATGTGAGAGCAACATATCAAACACAGTACTTAGAGGGATTGACAGAGTGGAAATAGTCAAAACTCAGATGAGTCATAGCGATGTTAGAAAGTTTTACTTTAGCATGAGAGTATTGGGAAAATGGAATGAACTAAAGGAGCAGGTTGTGGAAGCAAACACAATTCATTGTTTTAAAACTATATATGATAGAGAAGTAGGACAGGAGTCATTGCTGTAAACTACCGGCGGCTAGAAAGGCGGGAGCCAAGAGCCAGTGTTCGATCCTGCAGGCACATATAGGTGAGTACACACACACACAGAAGATAGAAGCAAAAAGAGGAGATATGATGATCATCACTTACAAAATAATAAGAGGAATCGACCTAATTGACAAAGACTAATTCCTAAAACCGACAAACTCAAAAACTAAGAGGTCACAGAGTCGAGCTAAGAAAACAAAAGCACCAAAAAAATATTAGAAAGTTTTGTTTTGTAAACAGAGCGGCAGACGGTTGGAACAAGCTAAGTGAGAAGGTGGTGGAGGCCAAAACCGTCACTAGTTTCAAAATGTTATACGACAAAGAGTGCTGGGAAGACGGGACACCACGAGCGTGGCTCTCATCTTGTAACTACACTTTGGTAATTACACTCGTGTCCTCGGGTTGGTGTGTTGGGGGAGCCTCGTGGCTGGGTGGTCAGCGCTCGAGGGGTCGTAGTCCTAAGGGACCGGGTTTGACTCCCTGTCATGACAGAAACAAATAAACAGAGTTTCTTTTACCCTGATGTCCCTGTTCACCTAGCAGTTAGACAGGTGCTACGGGCTACTTCCTGGATATGTGTGTGTATATGTGCTAGAGATAAATATATGTAGTAGACATAATAGAAGAAAAAATAGATTGGTTAGAAAGGCGGGGTCCAGGAGCAAATAGCTCGATTCTGCAGACACAAATAGTAAATACACACACGGAGGACACTCAAAGGGTTGGTTTGCGACCCAGGCAGAGCCGACTCCAGCGCCCGAGGCAAGAGACCAGAATTTCAATCAAGAAACATGATGATTGTGAGGATGGGGAGTGGAGGGTGAGGGAGGGAGGGAGGGTGTATGTGTGTGTGAGGGAGTGTACTCAGCTACTTGTGCTTGCGGGGGTTGAGCTCCGGCTCTTTGGTCCCACGTCTCAACTGTCAGTCAACTGGTGTACAGGTTCCTGAGCCTACTGGGCTCTATCATATCTACATTTGAAACTGTGTATGGAGTCAGCCTCCACCACATCACTGCCTAATGCATTCCATCTGTTAACTACTCTGACACTGAAAAAGTTCTTTCTAACGTCTCTGTGGTTCATTTGGGTACTCAGTTTCCACCTGTGTACCCTTGTTTGTGTACCACCCGTGTTAAACAGCTTATCTTTATCTACCCTGTCAAATCCTCTGAGAATTTTGTAGGCAGTGATAATGTCTCCCAGTGTCACGCAGCCTTTCCTCGTAACTCGTGCCTCTTAGTTCTGGGACTAGCCTAGTGGCATACCTCTGAACTTTTTCCAGCTCGCCTTGTGCTTGACAAGGTACGGGTTCCACGCTGGGGCCGCATACTTTAGGATTGGTCTTACATATGTGGTATACAAGGTGTGTGTATTCACCTAATTATATTCATCTAGTTGTGCTTGCAGGGGTTGAGCTCTGCTCTTTCGGCCCACCTCTCAACTGTTACTACAAATTTTTTTCACACACACCCAGGAAGCAGCCAATAACAGCTGTCTAACTCCCAGATACCTATTTACTACTAGGTAACAGTGGCATCAGGGTGAAAGAAACTCTGCCCATTGTTACTCGTCGGTGCCGGGAATTTCACTATTCCCTAAGATATGAATTTCCCATATTCACCAAGATGTGTGTGTGTGTATACTCATCTAGTTGTGCTTGCGGGGGTTGAGCTTCATCTCTTTGGTCTTCTCTCAACCGTCAATCAACTAGTGTACAGATTCCAGAGCCTACTGGGCTGTATCATATCTACACTTGACACTGTGTATGGAGTCTGCCTCCACCACATCACTTCCTAGTGCATTCCATTTATTAACTCTTATTTTCTGCCCGAAACGCTTTGCGTAATAGTGGCTTTAGGCATTGTATGTACTAGCTCTATCTATAAAGCCAACAAACATTGTAAAATCTCTATGTATGTACCTTTACCTAAATAAAAATTATTATTATTATTATTATTATTATAACTACTCTGACACTGAAAAAATTCTAATGTCTCTGTGGCTCATTTGGGTACTAAGTTCCCACCTGTGTCCTTTTGTTCGAGTTCTACCCATGCTTAAGAGTTTGTCTTTGTCCACGTACGTACATATGTGAAGGGTGAAGGAAGGGGGGGGGGTGTGTGTGGAGTGTGAATGGGTGTGTGTGGAGGGCAAGTGACTGTGTGTGTGTGTGTGTGTGTGTAGGGGGAAGAGGATGAGGATGTGTGTCATGATTGAAACTTTCTTAAGTTAAATTTGTGTGCAAATATATTGCTAAAACTAACACCCACACACACATGCCTTTTACCATCCTTACCAAATCTTCCCATCTGTAGTCTGCACACCTACCTAGCATCCACAACACTACTGAACTGCATATTCAGTGTAGAGGACTGCATATTAAGGACAACTATTGTTAATCTTGCATCCACTCTTCGTTAGTGTCATGAAAGTGAATAAACAAAAAACATGTTTAACAAACTTTATTTGAAGTTCTACCTGCTAACTTTTCTTAAATACTGTACTGTACTTTATAAGGCTTCTTGGAATCATAATTTCTGAATAACATTTAAATTATATATTAGTTCCTAAGATTTGTAAATTCTTACATCCAGCAAATATCATAGTGGATTACTTAACAACAATGAACAGTGCTGGTCGACAACACCATCAATTAAAAACTATAATACTTATAAGAATTAACTACTTAGTTGCCTAAACAGAATATGGAATGAAATATGAACAATTTGACACACAATATGAAAGTGGCATCACATAAGGCCCATTATCATCTACACAAAAAACAACCTGAGCTTAGTAGCTTCCACAACCATTGTATTAATTCTTCTTATTCAATATATAGGCCACAATTTTACATTAGATGTGCAATTGACATTTGGTCGTATGAAGTAGACTTAGAACTTGTAGATTAGGTAGTATCTGCCCTAACAAATCTTTTGTGATATTATAGCTAGACAATTTATTTTTACCATTTAGTATTACAATGATGTTACCAATAACAAATGCATAAAGCTATTAAAACAAGATAATAACTTACACAGAGAGATGGAAAGCACACCAAGTGCCATGTTACCAATATTTTCTCAATACTGAAGACTAGTTTAACATATTATTTATTATCTGACCTTTCTCTTTCCTTTCTGACCAATTCTTTGTCCTCAGAATAAAGCTTAGAACAGAAACTTGTTACACTATTTAAAATTATCAATAATCTTTTTTTTCAAATTCAAACAAATTTAAGACTTTCTAATATTTAAGTAACACACAAACACATTCATACTATATTTTTAAAAGGACAAAATAGCAAGTCCCAACAGAATGTTCCTCTACCAGAGATGAGAAATACTTCTTGACCGTGACAACTATACCTACCATAACACATTAGGTAAATAATGTCACAAAGCAAAAAACATTTAACAGTTATCAATATTTTCATTCAACTAAAATGGCCGTCTTAGTCTCAAACATGCAAGTCAATACTCACCAGCAATATTACTTCCCTTTTACAGTACACGACGATAGATAAAAGTTTAAGACACGTTCCTTTACTCTCAATTTTGCTTTCAATATTAATTACAATTATAAAAATATAATAGTTAAGATATATAATTACCGTACTTTGAAAGTTATTCACTTCCAATTTACAGCAACCATTCTTTTTTACTCTTTAAATGCAACTACAGTACTGTATACACTGTATGATGCATTTCAACACCATGAAGAACAAATGATCTATAAAGATTTCAAGATTGCTAATTAACATTGATGTTAAATGATTTTCATCACATTTCCTTATTTTGTATGCATTAATTTATTTGGTTGTACAGAACTTGTATTGTATTATGTTCTTCTAATGCTGCCTCTAACACATGAAAGCTTCTCATTATTCTAACACGCCAATGTATACAGCCAGTATACAATATGTATTGGTTTTCATATTGTGACCAATTAATTTGTGCAATGAAGATATTTCAGCTAATAGTTATTTACTATTTTAACAGCAACTAATGCATTTCTGAAGTGAAACATCCGGTATGCAAAATGATTACAGTTCAGCTTGGAAACTTAAAATGTTTACATACTTTGAAGTGGGAGGTTAACAACTCCCTGGCAAGAAATAATACTAATCCGTATAAAGCAAAGTGGCTCATAACGTCCCTCTACTCTTGCTTTCTTAACGGTCTTGACGAGCAATAAAAAGTATACTACCAGTAAACTTTACTAAGTATCTAAGTTGTTTGGCAGTCACCTTTGATTCTTTAGGAAAATTGAAAATATGTACAAGCATTATACAGGATACAGATCTGATACTGTGAGATAAAATTACTCTTTGGTAGACTTGTTTCAAGTGTCAATCCAGTGCAACTATCACAATTATAATAAGCTGCTTAGCATAGCTTCAAGACAAAAATATTTACAGAAATCATGGAAGAAAAAATGAAGGACAAACTGCATGTGCAGCCCTGTTCAAAGACAGAGAAAGGTATTTTGATTGGAGACAGGCATAACATATATAACCTCTTAAGAGTTCAGCAATTGAAGATTACCATGCGATAATCGTCTTGTTTCTCGTCTGATGCAACGAGGGCAACGGATTGGAGAAAAGCAGCCAGCATGGAAACAAGCACTGCAAGTATTACAGAGTGCAGTTGAATCCAATTGAAATGGAAAGATAGCATCTCCTAGGCCACATACTTCACAGATGAAACCTCGTCCCAAGCATACCTGCAAAAAATTATTTACTGATATTAGAAACAATGATGAGCATGTGATGAGCTGGTAAAATTCTTTTCAATGCACTAGTACTGTAAGAGTTTATTTTCAGTAGTAGTCATGTGTCAGAGCAAATGTTGTATTGTAATGAGAGACTGTACTTCCCTGGTACACACACACACACACACACACACATATTATATGACATGTTTTATGACATGGTTATATGACAAAGAGTGCTGGGAAGACAGGACACCACGAGCGTAGCTCTCATCCTGTAACTACACTTAGGTAATTACACTCACTCACTCACTCACTCACTCACACACACTCACACACACTCACTCACACACTCTCACTCACACACTCTCACTCACACACTCTCACTCACTCACTCACTCACTCACTCACTCACTCACTCACTCACACACACACACACTCACTCACTCACTCACTCACTCACTCACTCACTCACTCTCTCACTCTCTCACTCTCTCACTCTCTCACTCTCTCACTCTCTCACTCTCTCACTCACTCTCTCTCTCTCTCTCTCTCTCTCTCTCTCTCTCTCTCTCTCTCTCTCTCTCTCTCTATATATATATATATATATATATATATATATATATATATATATATATATATATATATATATATATATATATATATATATATATATATGTCGTACCTAGTAGCCAGAACGTACTTCTTGGCCTACTATGCAAGGCCCGATTTGCCTAATAAGCCAATTTTTTATGAATTAATATATTTTCTCTAATTTGTTTCTTATGAAATGATAAAGCTACCCATTTCATTATGTATGAGGTCAATTTTTGTTTATTGAAGTTAAAATTAACGTAGATATATGACCGAACCTAACCAACCCTACCTAACCTAACCTAACCTATCTTTATAGGTTAGGTTCGGTTAGGTAGCAGAAAAAGTTAGGTTAGGTTAGGTTAGGTAGGTTAGGTAGTCGAAAAAACATTAATTCATGAAAACTTGGCTTAGTAGGCAAATCGGGCCTTGAATAGTAGGCTGAGAAGTGCGTTCTGGCTACTAGGTACGACATATATATATATATATATATATATATATGTGTGTGTGTGTGTGTGTGTATATATATATATATATATATATATATATGTGTGTGTGTGTGTGTATATATATATATATATATATACACACACACACAGTATATACAGTATATTCTCTCCCAGTAATTGAACTCCTGCTGGGAATACTTTCTCATTTAATTTCCAAATCCTTATCCTACACTTACTCATTCTTAATGATTACTTTTCCATTCCACTAGCTTATTCCATCTGTATAAAATATGGGGTAATAACTCACAATGTGTATTACCCCAACAGTTCCATCATACACATTTCATACACTTAAATTCAAATTAAAAGTTTTAAGTTACATATAGTGACCTGTAACAACTTTGGCACACCTTCAAAATTATTTTTACCATTTACCAATGTTTATTTTCACATAAGAAAACACCTTTGTCATTAAAAAGCAGTGTTAGATGGCAATATTTGCAGCAACTCAAATCTCCAGTTAAATTTATCTTGAAACAACTTTGAAGTTGACTAACCTGACACTTGGCAATATGCACAATACACTGCGAGGTGATACTCTTCAGCTCCGTCACCAGCAAGCCGGCCTTCACAGATATGAGGTCATCCAAAGAGTATGCGTGAGGATCTCCCGACCAATGTGGAGGTGTCTTACTAAGCATCACTTTTTCACTATAAAGCAGAATTGCATATTAAACTACACTCTTCTATACAGATTTCTGTCCTGTACAATCCTTTAACAAATATTTAATGAAGCAATTTGGAAAACTGCACTTGTAGGGTAAGCATCAGTTTCTTGTATTGGAATATATTTTATTGATGCCACGTTCTTGTATGTTGCTCTGAGAGCTCATTCCACTTCAGGTAGTAAGAAAAGTCAATATGGCTTTGAAAGAAAAGAAACGCAAACTAAACTTTTTCAGATATATATATATATATATATATATATATATATATATATATAGTCTGTGTATATATATATATATATATATATATATATATATATATATATATATATACATATATATATATATATATATATATATATATATATATATATATATATATATATATATATACACAGACCTCAGACATAAATCTAGGACCGAATATTACCTTTGAGACCTGCTACAGGTGTTGATGTACGGTAAAGAGCGGTACAACTGCAGTCGGTAGATGTACGCTTGGTGAAGGTGTCGGCACCGTTTATATAGCCCAGGATTGAGAGCATCAATATTGAACAGTGGATCACTTCTCATACTTTTTATTAGTTCTGATGAAAATTTAGCTACTGGATACCTATAAGAAAAATATTTTTGTATTTATATACTAATTATTTAACCTAATAAAAAATATTGCAATGCAATATTGTCATTGTATTTATATAATATTTCCATGTATTCATACAATGTAATATAACCAATGCATATTGGTTATAAATATACATTATATTATTATTAATATAGAGGAAACTTAAAATCTTTGATTTTCAGTTTTATTACAAGGAAGAAAGAAAGAAAGGCACCCATCATCTTTTGCAGTTTCATAGTCTACAAATCTATTCAATGCTCTGCTTTATGTGATACAGTACTCATCTATTTTTTTTTAGGTTTCCCAAACCTTTGATAAGACTAAGCACCACTCAAACTTTTTTTTAAATAACTGCTGAAGTAGTCTAAAATGTGTACAAAATTAAAATCCATTATTTACAGTAATTCAAATCATAAATGTGGTCAATAAAATTTAAAAAATCATTATAATAATACACACTAAACTGCAAAAACCTATATAAATGTTTCCTTACAATTTGAAATCCCATTTATGAAGTATTTTGGCCGGAATCATAGCAGTCTGGTTGGTGTGACAGGTTGTGCAGAAGTATCGACCTAAGTAATTACAAAGTCGGAAGTGCCTGCTAAGGCGCTCAGTTACGCGCATACCACAGCCTGCACACCGCCACCCTTGGCCACCCATCAACACCGAACGCCTGCAATATAAAGATTACACGCCACAATTACAAACTGGTATTATGCAAATACAGTACATACCGCTACATTAAATTCTTATTACTAACAATATACCCATGCTACTTAAATATGAAGCAGAATTCTTAAAGAAATAGTATAGCATTTAAAAACAAAATTAAATGTAACTATTTTCATTCTCCCTTTTCTAATTACCCTCATTACAGATGAAAATATGATTCTCAGATTTTATACAAATGTCAATCACTTGACATATAATCCTATTCAGTTGTCATGGAAGACCATTTACCAGTTCCAGTCCCACACCAGGAAATCAGAAGGTATAGCAAAGACAGGACTATCTGGACTTTGACCAAATTTAAACTATTCTTCAAATTCACGTTAAGTCTTGGTAAGAATGGAACTCTAGGTATACAAGGGGGGATATGATCACTACATACAAGCTGCTGAAAGGAATCTATAAGATGGACAAGGATGGCCCCATTAAATTTAAATAAAATAGAATAAAAGGACATCAATGGAAACTGGAAATATAAGTGAGTAGATGTGTAAGGATATACAGTACTCATACAGTGGTCAAGAAATTGAATGCATCAAAAGAAAATATAGCAGAAACCACTTCAGAAGGAATATGAGAAACATAGATATATAATTCCTGTTATTAGGGACAGGAAGCCTGTGTATGTATATATAATAGACTTGTCCTGAGGCCCCATCCCCCCCAGAGGCATTAGGCAAAATCAAATGTGTGTATCATTTTCTGTCCCACCCTGGAATAAAATCCAGGATCCCCAACTGAGAACCGAAAACAAAAAGTTAAAAGGCGGGGCATATCGAACTAGGCCATATTCTTTGCATAAACCGATAGGTAAATGTCGACAACTGAAGCCAACTGCTCTGTTACTGCTGTGATAAGGAATCAATATAACAAATCAAATCTTGTACTGTACTCCCTTACTTTGTGTTGGTGTGAAGAGTGAAAATGAGCTGAGGTCTCGGCGGAGCCCAATCAGAAGTTCCACGGAGCTGAGTTTGTGAGAGTGATGCCTTCCCTGCTCCACTATCATCAGGACTAACTGCCACACTTGTAGGCAATGGCAACAGCTGATAGTAAAGAAAAATGTTTGCTCTACATAATCACCTCTTATTACCACACAAATTGTGAATATTGCATGTAACTACAAAATACACGAAGGAATGAAATGGCAAGAATAATTGTTAATTAACTGACAAGCAAAAATAGAGGTAAAATAATAATACAAAATTCTATCAGTAATGTCTTTAAAAAACCAACTGTTGTATAAATTTTCACACCTTGTACATCTACTAACCTTTTGTGGTACATCCTGTTCAGACACGAGCCACTCCAGCTCACATGCTTTGGGAAGCCTTTGTTCATTGAAGTGTTTAAGCAAGTTCAAAGCAACATTCTCTGCTGAGGTTAGGTCAGTCTTGAAAGGTGAGGGTTCACTCTCTGAAGTCGTTCTTGATTGCAAAATTGGAGTGTCTGATAAAAAGAATGGATACAAGATTCTTGAACAAAGCAAAAGGCATACTAAATGACAGCCAATGGAGTACTATTACTAGACAATAATAAATTAAATTAAGAAAACACTTCCCTTTACACTTCCCATCTTATTGTTGAGTCTCTTCTTTAGCCTATCACACAAGTAAAATTAACTGTTGGTAACAAGACTCAATATACAGTACTGTACTGTATTGCATTTTTCCATGCTTAACCACTTCTGCCTAAGAAATGTAAACATGTTCTACACTCAAAAAGTGACAACCATTCTTAGCTTGATATGAGGCATCGGGAAAATGTGCTTAAGCAGAGAGTTAAGTACTAAATAAACAACAATACCAGTTAAATTCATATCTTACTTATTTAATATCTAACATTTTAGAACATTATCAAGTGAGCAATACACCTTTAACTTCCTAGCGTTGCCAAATCAAGCCTCTTTTTTCTTTCAACAGTAGTTGTTGTTTTCGGTAAATAAATGGGCCCACATGACAGCGAGTCAAAACTGTCCTCACCTTCGCAGCTTGATGATCCATCGTTCTCCAGCTCCTCCTCCAACTCCGAAACCATATCAGACTCACTATTGTAGGCCGAGCTCTGTGGCGACTCGTACACACTGTAATCAGTAGTACCTGCAAAGCCACCAACACAACACATTTGAGCACTGATAAGTCTCATAAATTTATAATTTTACTACTGCTTAGTAAAATTATAAACTTCATTTAAGTGCCATACAGATATAAAAAAAAACAATATACATCAATGTATTAAGCAAAACTTACATCACATGTACTTTAAAGTGCTCTTACTTTCTAATTTTCCTGATGATTTAGAGGCCCATTTCTGAGGATCAGAAATGGATTCAATTACAGTATTAGTAGAGGTAGTTGCTGACAAGACAGAGCCAGATATTTTTTGCCTTCTTTTCTCCCTGATGCGAGCCTGAAGACTACGAATCTCTTCATCACTCTCATCACCTGTTCCTGGACTAGAGCTATACTTCTGTTGCCAGGCATCAAACTGCATCTAAATACAAAAATAAAGCTTTGAGTGCACATGAAAAGTATTTTCCTGAGTAGTACACCTATTTGCTTAGTAAGGCAAGATTTTACTGACATTTTACTTTAAATTGTAAGCCGCAAACAATTTCGACTCTTAAATTTACTTTACCAGTTGTAGTTATATGAAAGAAATAAAACTTGGAAATATAAGACTCGCTTAAAACTACTAATCATGTATGGTAATGAAAGGTAACCCACTCTGCGTACCTCGGACACTCGTCTTTCTCGGCAAGTATCTTCTTACTCCATGAGAATGGGAGATGTTATGTCATGTTTACCTTGTGTTAAGTGGACTTCTCATTATCTGATTTAACTGGAACTGTACCCGATCTAGTTCAGTCACAGGTCCAGATAATCCATAGGTTTTGAATTTTGCTGTTTTATGCAAATTAATTTTATTTTTATTGGCTTTAAACAAGAGAACACATGTGTGCACATATTTTGATACCACAACCAGATAGGGAAAGTACATTTGTAATATTTTTTTTCAAGTTTATTGCCAATATAAATCTGAATTACCTAGAGCTTCCATTTTATGTGGACACTATACTTAAAAATACGGTACAGTACTACCAAATATACCTGGATTAGATTTCATCCACTCCACATAGAGACGTGTTAATAGGAACTAGATAATGAGGAGCTGACTTATAGGATTAAATGCACACTACACTGTATAATACAGTGATATCTTGCTTAAACATAAAATGGACACACACATTACCTGTGTCAGAGCAGCAATCACAGCTTCAGAAATGTTGAAATGGGCATTTTCTCTATCCAACTCGGCATACTGCTTGTGGAACTCTTTGGATGAAAGAAACCCAATGAGACTTTGTCCTGGTTGGGGACGAGGGAAGAATCCATTGTCAGCTGCTGGGGTTATACTATGACCCCCATCTTCCATAAAACGCTTACGCACTGGAACTGGTGCACTGATCCCAAAGTCTCCTGTTTTGCCTAGTTTTGTTGCTTTGAATTTAGATTCTAGTTCTGGTACGGTATTAGACTGTGATAGGCATAATTTTCCTACCAATTCCTGGGAGCCATCAGATCGAGAGCGACCATGGGTCTTTTTCTTTGCTTTAACTTCCTCGCTGGCTAATAAATTTCCTTTAAAATCTCTCACAGGTGCACTAAATGCTACATTATCAATAATTTCAGCAGAAAGATTAGTAGAAACTGGAGCTGAAGTAACATGTGGAAGGACACTTTTGGAAAAATTGCAGGGTGTAGAGACTACAGGACACTCGGTAGTCTGTGGTAACTCAGATGATGGAGGTACAACACTGGAAGGATTATTATTTGTAGAGGCATTCGATACAACAGGTTTATGAACCAAACTTTTTAAATTATCACAGGAACTGGACTGCTCAGAACCCTTTCTTAAACAATCATTTGAACAACTGATCTCCAGGTTACTGTCAGATTTTAATATCCCTCTACTATCTGTCAATAATTTGACAGATAAGCTTGAAGGCTGAGGAGTTGATGGGAACCGTCGTCTTCGTCTGGGAATTTGAGAAGAAATTCCATCCACAGTTTCTTCACTGTCCTGGTCACTATCTGCAGGTAAAGATGTCAGTCTTCCAGTACTAGCCCGGTGTCGTAACTGTGGAGTTCTGAACCCTTGAGAACCCCTTGATCTTTGGAAGCTACCAGTTGTACTACTGTCCCCATCACTTGTAGAACATTCCCCTCCATAGTTCACCTGTAAGAGGCTTGGAGAAATAGTACTCCCTGGTCCACTACCACTGTCACTTACATTCAAAAACTCTGTGAAAGACACAGGATGAAGATCTGATTGCAGGATGGGGGTTAACTCCTTGGGCCTTGCTCCAGTTTCACTAGTTAAAATATGAATAGTTTTGCCATGAACTAGTTTTGATATTGAAGAAAAAGTTGAGCCATCAGATACCCGAGGAGACTCATCTGTATTGAACACTATAGACTGATCAACAGGACTCATCATTGCAGGCCAGTCTGAACAATCTGAACTGCCATCTGGACTCTCTCGACGCATTAAAGTCACATCTTTACTTTCCACATTTACATTTACAGGTTTTGTGTTATCTCTAGATCTACCAATTTCTTTATTCTTAAGAGATTTAACAACTTCTGAACATGAAGGTACAATATCTAATTCCTTTTTTATTTCTTTATTTAAGCTCTTGTTTTGATTGTTAGACTGAGAAAACAATGTTGGGCACTCCTTTTCTGTAACTGGACTCGTTGGTAGAGATGAAGTGTTCCTTTTAAGAAGATCAGGTTTACTCATCAAATCGGCTGAATTTATGCCGCAGAGACGCGGTCTTATTCGTGAGCCCATTTGATTAGCTGAATCATTGTGAGGCATAGTTGTGGTTCCAGGAAGTGGCTGGTATGTCCCAACAAGCTGCAGATAAATATCAGTGTTAAATCCTATTGACATTCCCTGTCCCAACAACAAGATAACACAATATCTATCACAGTAATGACGTCACATCTATGCAGAATTATTAGAATTATATGTTTTTTATTCTATAATAATAATAATAATAATAATCAGCATAGAGATGAGTACACCTGGTGAGACTTTGTGTGAAATTTGTCCTTAAAAATTCATGAACAAGAATAAATACTATTCAATATACTGTATATGATTTTTATAAAACTACTAAACGTTTCAAAATGTTACCATTTGTAATTTTTTTTTTATCTTTTTTAATACTGTATATAATGCCTCTTTCTGGTGGAGCCCCAGTGGATCCTTGAAGCTAACTCCCCGAGATGGGTGCCCACTACTGGGTTACATCAATTGTAGAGTCTTGTTTGGCCCACCAGAGACCAGACAAAGAGTCCGACTTTCTCACAGCCACAAGGAGCTGTGGATTGTTACAATCACCCACAGAGATAAGATACAGCAATAAATATAGCCAGAAGTTTATTTCACTTTATGTTGTTGAATATTTTACAGCACAATTTACTAACCAGTCTTGAGTTTATGTCAGCCAAGATAGATTGAGAATTCTCTTCCAGAGCTCGAAGGCAAGTTATGACAGCTGAAACGTGATCCTGAGAAGACATCAGTGCCCATGGATGATAATGCTTCTCAACATGATCTCTATAGAACAAGATTGAACATGGAGGTTAAAATAAGTCTTGTATTAAATAACACATAAAAAGATCATTTATTAAATTTACATAATACTGTACTGTACATATTTCAAAGCTTCACAAGATCTGTACAGATGAGATCCCTGAACATATAGCACATTACATACACTACAGCTATACAAGTTTCAGCAATATTTTTGTTTTTTGCAACAAACACAAAATTGTACTAGTAGGAATGGAGAACTGCACAAGTAACAGAAAATCAAATTAAAACAAATAAAGACTTCAAAATATTTTATTATATAATGTAGCATAACAACTAATTAGGGGACAAAGTGTCAAGTGAGCTATACAAGTAAACCTAGATAAGAGCTGGCAAAAATCCAGATTAGACACAGTACCTATCAGATGTAAGGGCTTCAATTTTAGCCGCAAGCTGCAGTTTCTCCAAAGACATATGAATCCAATTGTCTGCTGGTCGAGGGGTAGTTGTCATCTTTACACAGGGTCCTAATGCTGGATAGAGAACCCGTAGACCAACCACAAATGGCCACATATCGGCATTCCCCTGCAATTCAAACAAATAATAATTTTGAAAGCTTATAAAGCTCATTTTCACAATGCATTATCTCCACCCATGATTCAAAACCAAAATGGATTTAGAAACTTTCTGCATTGACATGGTAAAAAGAATTAATTACCTACAGTATCAATTTTGCCTCCAGGATATGAACAAAAATACTACCTTAATAACTTAACCCTTAAGTTATGGATATGGATAGTCACACACGTTTGCCCATGTGCAAAAAAAAAAAAAAAAAAAAAAAAGGTAAGCTCCATTACATTACAATAACTGCATTCTAAGGGTTAAGGGCATAAGATATTCTTAATTCTTATAATGGTTAAGCACGAGAAGTACAAAATGTTGAAAATCTGTACTGAAAAGTTTATTAAACAATCATTAAAGGAATGCTTAAAATAAGAGCAGCGTCAAAGACTTAAAAGACAATTTACTCTCAAAGTTGAGAAACTAATAACCCTTTTATAAGAAAATGAGGTGATACATGGAAAAAAGGAATTATGAATTTTCTGTCTGAATATACAGTACAACATACACTAGGCTGGAATTCTAATAAGCTATAGAGTATTTTTATTACACAGAACACTTAACATTTCTTTGAAAAATTTTTAAAATCTACTTGCCCCAAATATATGGATAAGCCCATAAAGAGGTTATGCTTCCAAAGACAAGAGAATGAGAGAAACACGCTTCTTACAAAAAAGAATTGGTATAAGAGAATTATATATGTCTAAAGTTGGTGGCTAGATGCTTGGGGCTAACTTTACCCAACTTTGTAGGGTGAATGGTTTGGGGTATGGGATGGACATGGGTTGGACAGAGTCAATTCTATTAGTTCTATTACGAGGGGGGTCAGGCATAAAGGTGATCCCTCCATCTCATGTAATCAGTGAAACGTGGCTGACAATGTCCCTAGATTTCTCTCTCTTTTTTTTTTTTTTTCTGAGGTTGGAGGCTATAAGGGTATTTGGGAAAGGGGAACAGTGAAAGGGGAACAGGGTAAAGGGCCACAAGGAAAGAATGTGGGGAGAGTGGGAAGAAGGGAGAAAATGGGAGAGATGATATGCCAGAGGGGAAAGGGGGGGGGGGGGCAGGAAAGAGGGTAGGTGGAGAGAAGTGGGTGGGTGAGGGGAAAGAGAGGGAGGGAAAATGAAGTTAGTTGCGAGAAATTAACTAATGGTACAAACCACAGTATAAAAAGAAAACTTTTGACAATTTTAAAATGATTTATTTGTTATATTTGTGACAATAAGAATTATAATACTCACCTGCACATCAATATGTTTGCAGCCATGGCAGAAAATGTTCTTTACAGTTTCATATATACGTTGAAACCCTCCATACAACTGTAGAAGGAAAATTATTTTGGTGATTTTCAGAAAAATACAGTATCTTAATTTTTTGTCTATATATACAGTACTCAGTTGGCTGGAATAGTTTATTGAGTGAATGAATACTGATAGAGGGATTATAATATATTTATGCATGGTGAGTTTACATATTATTTACACTATGTGAATCAGCAGTAATCTTATAAAACAACACGTTTCTACATGACCACACTGGTGTTTAGTGGGGCAAGCAGCTGAAGCTGCAAACTTTGACTTGGTAACAGCACATCCACCACTCCCACTTACCACAGCAATGCTAAAACTACTCTCAGAATTCAAGTCATTAAAACTGGAAAATGAGTCGTCTTAAAAGAAATACATGGCTTTCAGGAACATCATGTGGCAAAGACTCTCATGCTGTAGCAGTGGAGGTGAGGAGTGAGAGCACGGTGGTGGTGGGCACCTATACAAGGTACACCTATAATGTACAGTATTGCACACCTAAGCAAAGGATTTATTAACCCTCTCCAATCTTTTCAATCACTATTTATTACACAAATAAAGTACACAAGAGGGAATCTTTTGTGACACAGTTAAAATTTAAATAGCTAAATACTGTATGTTGCATTCTACATACTGCACAGTACTACTGTATATATAAACAAAAGGGTAAGATAATTATCAAGTGAAAACACTGAGCCAGTTTGACTGTATAGCACTTGAAAGGGAGGGGGAATGACGTTATGAGGACAAGGAGCTGGGACACGAGGTTATGATGACAGAGTGATAGAAAGATGCCCTAACACTTGGACCATCAGTGATCAAACAATGGTCCTGCAAGAAGCAAGGCCATCACTGCACTGACCAATCCAAGTAGATGATAAAAATAAAAACAATAAATGTGTGCAACAATACCTGCCAGACTTGTGTTGGTCTTGATGTGAGAACGGCGCCAACTGTGTTGACCAACTCTGACAGCAGAGATTCAACCTCAGCCCTTTGAGTAACCAGTATTTCTTCTGCATCATCTTCATTTCTAACAAATTCCTCTTTCTTTGACACAAGAGATTTACTGGCGTTTTTATGCTGCATTAGACCCATTGATCCTTTCAAAAACTCTGCCATTGTCTTGGATGGTTTAGGTTCACTGTTAAATATTTAAAGACAAAAAAGGCGAATGAGAAAAATGAATAATACAAATTCAACTAATGATGTCTCAAGGCACTTAATTGATCAAGTTTTTTGTTTTTTCTTCAATCTAAACATTTTGTAACTTTAACATGTATATATTGTAGGTAGTACATGTGTGTGCATGGTATGGTTTACCATGCACACACATACACTACCCACCAGTACCAGTCAGTACTAGTCAGTTCGTTCTCGACTTACACTCGAGAATTCCAGGTTCGAATGCTGGGCGGGACAGAAATGGTTCGGCACATTTCCTATCACCTAATGCTCCTGTTCACCTAACAGTAAGTAGGTACTCAATCTTATTCTAAATGTCTTAAACAGTTAAAGTTACCTTACCTCATTTAGTGTTAAGCATTACCCTATAAGCATGTATATTATTCTTTTTTTATATGCCTGAATTGCTCTGCATATTAATAGCTTTATGTATTGTCTTACCTATGTAATTCTCCACTGTTAATGTATCATTTGTATGAACTCTTGAAGAAATAAAATATTATTATTTCAATTGCAAAACAAAGCTCAAGGTCAAACCACACGTGAATATATTCAACAAACAATGTAAGCCCTCTACAACCTACAAAAAAACTCCTATCTCAAAAAATACAACTGTCACATACAATATACAATAATACAATATCCACAATGAACTATTGCTACACAAGTGAGACAGGAACGAGACGGGGCGGCCAGACAGACAGGTCCGCCTCACTACACCTTCCTCACACACTCATAGCCATCAAAATGGTGTGAGTATACTACCTGTGCCAGGAGGAGAGCGCCAGGCAGCCCGTGCTGGGTGCTCAGGGCTCACAAGTGAGCACAAACCAGAGAAAACTCACTATTTAGGAAGGTCGCCGCCCACCCCTCACCAGTCAGCTGATGGTGTTGTTGTTTAGCTGCTTTTTGTCCCGAGTTTCATCATTACGTTCGAGTTGCAGATATATTTTGTTTGTTTATACTGTGTTGGCATCTGTCATTTATTATCTAGCACAAACATTACTAAAAAATCTACTCGTTGCTTCCTGCTTAAAGAATATGAGGTCAAATAATAATGATTGTATCAATGTTTAAACGCTGTTATAAATATATACAGATGTATATTTATATATACAAGCACTTACCAACCATGATCAAGGTCTCCTAAAAATAAGATCTTTTTATAGCTTTACTTCACAAGGATTTATTTTCTGTTTATTGTAACTGACTGATATTTGGCTCGTGTCATATTATCATTGAATATATTCAGTCGTCATACGGCAGTGAATCACGCCAGGAAATAGATCAGTGACTAATATATATAGCTTGCAATTAAGCATATGCGTGCATAGCATTAACTACATGTTTTCTAGGACTCTTTACATATTTCTAGGTCTTTCTTAATATTCCTCTCATTTCCGTTGCTATACAGTTCTTTATATAATTAGACTGCCTAATATATATATCTAGTGGACATTATCATTATGAAATAATCAATGCATATATCTACTGTATATGCTCACGAGTCTGTAATAAAAATATAATAATTATTGGTGGTGTTATAATGAATAATATAGGGGGAGGGAGTGAGTGTGCGGGAGCGCGAGCGCGCCGTCATCACAGCTGAAGGATGTAAACAAATGAGGACAGCGTGTCTCTTCTATTCAGCTTGAATTTCCTGGGTAAGTACGCAGGTAGTGGGTTGGTGGTGGGCAGGAGTGGGTAGTGTGGGTGGCGGGGAGTGTGGGCGAGGCGGGGGCTGGGGCTGTTGAGGGCACTGCAGGGATAAATGGGGTGAAACATGATAGGGAGTGGTGGTGTGGGACTGGAGCCATGCCCTTCTGCAGGCGGCTCCTCCATCGCCACCCTGGCATTAGCTGTCTTCATTTACCTGACTTTACCTGAGAGCCACCATCTCTAGTGGCTTTGGTGCTAAAAGGAACCCGGCGGCTTGTCAAAGGTCTCCCTGATTTTCCTAATGATTTTTTTTTATATAACTGAATTTTGAACTGGAGTAGACTTTGCACTAACGGTGTCGGCTGATAGGTGATTCCAGAGGTTTATTGTGCCCCCAATACCCATGCTGTGGGTGGTGGTGGGCAGGTTACACTGTGGTCTCAGCAACTGTCGCCCAGTATTCATGTAGCCAGGTCATAGCATTGATGAACGCGTTAAAGAGGTTTAATGTCCAGTCACTTTTTACAGTTTTACTTTATTTATCCCAGTTAGCTTATTAGAGGCCAATACCTATAGGTACTATAGGTATTGGCCTATAGGTCATGCAATACCGATAGGTCATGCAGTTGACACACTTGCAGTGGAAGACGGGTTATAGTGGCACTTACTGTAACTTGTTTGTGGTTAACAGGTGTTTGTTCAACTCCTCGGTCAACAAGGTATAAGGCTGGTTTTGTGCCAGATGTTCTCTCACTATACAATTATTATTGTTGCTAATTGTACTGTGTATTGTTTTAAAATACAAATGTGTGTATCTAGGTACAGAGAAGCATAAATTTATAAAGCACAAAACTGAGTTAAAATTAGTTAAAAATATATCTTAATTTATCTTAATTTTGCAGTTAAATTTTTTAACTGCAAAAGTGAGATTTTAACTTTTAATTTTGTTTAATGAGCATAGCTCTCATCATGTAACTACACTTAGGTAATTACTGGTGCCAGAATGTTTCCATGTAGTGTTATAATCCTGGCCAATAGACATAGTAGATCTTTCCTTAAAGCAGCAACCAAATAATTTTGTTCAGAAATGTTTTTTTTCACATTCACTCAAAGCTTTATTATGGATACAGTAATTAGATTAATAGAGATGGTGATATTTAAGCAATCTCAAGAAATAGTAATGGTATCTCTTAAAGGATTGAAAAGTTGACATAACTTTTAAGTGCACAGGAAAATAACAGTAATATGCTGTATTGATAAAAAAAATATCTACAAGGGGTCCTGAGGCATCAAGCTGATATCAAGGCAAGATTTTACACACTACCCGCCCCATGTACACGCTGGCATTGTATAAGAGTTCTCCCCCTTCCCCTCTCCCTTAATGCCAACTTCAAATGCACCAAGAAATCACATTAATGTGATTTCCTTGATATGATACATCACATTAATGTGATGTATCATGTTAATGTGATTTCTCTGTGCATTTGATGTGGACGTTGGGGGAAAGAACTCGTATAACTTGCCAGAGTATGCGGATAATGTGTAAAATCTTGACTTGGTATCAGCTCGATGCCTCGGGCTCCCTTGTAGATTCAGTCGAATCCCAGGTTACATTACTTATAGCATATTGTGGTGCAGTGGTTTAAGGCATGTGCTTGGGAATATCCAGAGTGCAGGCTCAAATCTTTCTCATGGCTCCAACTGATTTTGTCTTAACTTTTTAAATCAAATATTTTCAGATCAAGTCTGTGGATGTGGCAATGGACAAATATTTGGTAACTCCCAAAAGAAAAATGGCTGATGATATTACAGAAAATTTTGTAAGTAAATGTACTCCACCTGTCAAATTTTATTACTGTACTCAAACCTGTCAAACCTTACTGATAAATTGTGCATGCAAAAAAAAAAATAAAAAGTTCCATTCATATCTGAACAAACATTGAAACTCGCAAAAAATGTTGGTGTCCTGCTCTAGCTCTGGGCATATCCTAAGTTTGAGTTGTGTTAAATAGTGCTAGTTAATTAATTTAGTAAACTTAAGTCTAAGAGTGAATAGCAATTCACATCACTATTGTTCATTTTACCTACAAAATGTCCTTTTTTTTTACCATAATTGGCTGTCTTCCATGGTTGGATTAAGACCTTTTAGAGGCCCTAAGTACTGGAAAGATTACGGTACCCCTCATACATCGTATATGTAGTTACAAATAAAAACTGTGAAATATATATATATTCTAATGAATAAATATCAGTATTTGTATGAAAAAAGGACCTATTATTGCATTGCTTTCTTATGGTGAAGATAGCATTTTAACCTGCATGAATCAAAGATGCAAAATAATGTTTTCTATTGCTTTCTTATAACTTTATTTATACTACAAAAGTTATCTCCCACATTTTTAATTAGAAAGTCTTTAATCATATTCTCAAAATTAATCTGATGCCTGCCTCACTGACAAGTGATGCTTGACAAGTACTGTCATACTGAACATGTTCTAAAACAAGCTGAGGCCTCCATGCTGCCTGTTGGGTTGGTGACACTTCGACCCTGAGTCATATGGGGAGTGCTCCCATTATGTTACTTGTCTTACTAGCCCTCGTGGGCTATGTTTGTTTGGGCATATCTGACATGCCCAGATATGTTTGGGCATATCTGACAGCAACTGCTCCTTAGGGATGTTTTTTGTGTTACAGCAGTCTAGGTTGTGTGCCTGATTGGATGCCCCAGAGCTGCCCTGCTTGTTTTTTAGGGACCTGAATTTTGAGACTTTGGACAACACTATGGAGGGCATAGTTTGGACAACACATACCAGCAGTAGCTTGTTTTGACTCGGTGACTTTCTGGTGCCTTCCTAGGTGGTGGCATAAATTAATAACTTAATATATAAATGCCATACTCCTTGCACCTTTGTGAGGGGGGGGGGCCAGGTTCTGGCTCTTAGTCCCTGGTAGGCCGTGGAACTCCACAACTGATGTCACCTAATAGATGGCATCTATAGCAGAGATAGTAGCTTCAGGGAGCCAAAGGGACTCCCCCTAGAAAACCAGCATTGAATATAATGAAATACCAATTTCTGGGTGAGCCTCAGTGGGTCCTTCAAATGTCAGGGATCCACTGGGGCTCACCCAGAAATTGGTGTTTCATTACATTCAATGCTGTTTTTTGTAGCAATATATGCCTTTGTTCATGTAAAGATTACTTTTCTAAAAGATTACATCTTTTCTGTTCACAAATGTTGAAATGTAAGAAAATAGGTGAAATTCCTTGAGAAAGAAGAGATAATATTTAGCTTGCATAGAGGGAAAGGTCACACTGCCAGGACACGTTCATCCTGGTACTCTGTCTCCCATAAAAGAAAGTCACTATGCAAACTGTGCTGAACAATTTTAATGTTGGGGCAGCAAATTATCAGGCATTATACCATCATATTTTAGGTACATTTAATATTTGCCGTTATTCATATAAATTTACTGTACCTAATAGTTGACAGGAAGCCTTGCTGCTTGTGAAATGTCTCCCTTTTCATCTAATCAAATTTTCTGTTTGTATTTTAAGGCTAAGTACTGTACTGTTTTTACCTCATTGACCTCAATAAGTAAACTGTTTCACATATTAACCTGTATGAAGAAGTACTTCCTGTTATCTGTTTTACCCATTTAGAATTACTGTTAATTCATAGGTTAATGTTCTGCAGGATGCTAATGGAGATATCAAGAAATCTAAAGGAAATCATGTTCGCAGTGAAGGATTTGCAATTACAGAAGTGCGTGGAGATTTGTTTACATGTCCCGATGGAACGTCCCTTGCCCATTGCATATCACAAGATATTCGAATGGGCAAGGGTATTGCTACACATTTTAAGGTTAGTGTATTTAGAAGGTGGCTGTTCACAGGAATATACTGTATATACTGTGATATATCATCTCATGTCATAGTTACTGTAGAGATTTACAGTGGTTAATATTTGTTAAAAGTTACCTAAAATTACAATTGATTGCATTTTTCATTGTATTATGGAGTTGCAGTACTGTACTATGTTTTTAATTACTATATATACAAAATTATTGGGTAACAAGGATAAAAATTAGGTGTTTGGTATGATAACAATGAAGAGAAACAAGTCAGCAAATAAAATACATAATAGTATATACAATACATTATACATATATATTATGTGGCACCTCGATTAAAGAGTTTAATCCGTTCTGGCACCGAGTTTGTCATGTGGAAAACTTGTCTTGCGAAACAACAACAAAACAGTTGGCAGCGGTGTCTGAGAATCGGCGAAAACGCTCGTTAATTGAGAGAAAGCCCGTCAATCGAGACACATTTTCTGTGAGTGGCTTGCTCGTTACTGGAGCCGCTCGTCACTCGAGGTTCCACGGTACATGTATATACATAGAATATACAATACATTATTGCCGATCCATTTGTGGTGTGTGGTTAATTAATACAGGACTTCAATGGTTCACTGTATGTGGCTTTTCACAATGTAAAGGTACAGTATGCTTTGTGTGTACAGTACACTATTTCTTGTGACTAATATTTTTTCTCTTATTTTGTTTCTTCAATACAGACCAAATATGGTGGTGTGCAGGAGCTGACAGAGCAAGGCAAAAAACCAGGTGATGTTGCTGTTCTGAAACGAGGCCAGAGATATGTGTATTATTTAGTCACTAAGGTATGTATTCACCTAGTTGTGCTTGTGGGGGGTTGAGCTTTGGCTCTTTGATCCTGTCTCTCAGTATTTTTTGTACATTTATACTGTACAAACAATATTTATACTCAACCAAAATCATTGTTTATATGCATAAACATGTATTACTTGCTCTAAGATATAATCAGGAAAGATTTGGTGGTAACTAGCAAAAAAAAGGGCAAATTTTTGGAATACCTGTAGAAATTTCACAGATCTGGATGCGAACAGAATGATATAATCCTTTGATTTTGAAGGTGCACCTGTACATTCTTGCATTATGGAGCTGGCCAAGTGTTGTAACACCCACACCCCCCTCCTGATTTCCTTTTGAAGAAATAAAATAGAATGTTTGCTCTGATAGTCATATTTGGGGGTGACTACTAGTATTGAAATGCCTCTGGTGCCACCTTGTGCAATTGGCCAGATATGTGGGGTGAGTGTACAAATGAGTGTATAATTCACTTTATTTCTTGCTGGAAAGTACTACCAATTTATTTATGCAAAGTGTTTTTTGGGGCACATGACTTGTAATTACCTATGTCTAGTTACAGGATGAGAGCTACTCTCGTGGTGTTCCGTCTTCCCATCACTCTTTGTCATATAAAGCTATAAAACTACTGACGGTCTTGGCCTCCACCACCTTCTCACCTAACTTGTTCCAACCGTCTACCATTGTTTGCGAAAGTGAATTTTCTTATATTTCTTCGGCAAATATAAGAAATATAGTTGTGCATAGCAAGGGCTGTCTGTACCTTCATTCCTGCTGTTTAACCAAAAATATTAAGACATGTTTGCAATACTGTACAAACATTTTGCAGTATTGTGTTCATTGAACACTGGCATGTGAATATGTAAAATTCTTCATAGGTTTGAATTCATGAATTCAGTAATGTTCCATGTTCTGTTTTTTAAAAGGTTGCATGTACATCCAAATTTAGAGAAACTATAATTATTACTTCAATTTTCAGGAAAGATATTGGCAAAAGCCCACCTATATAAGTCTACGTTCATCTCTACAAGCTATGAAACGGCATTCCATACTTCACAACGTTGCAGCTATTGCCATGCCCCGCATTGGGTGTGGTCTCGATGGTCTGGTATGGGATCGCGTGCGGGAGATCCTTACCGATGTCTTTAAAGATACCGATATTAAAATATCTGTTTACACTATCTGAGAATTTATACATAACATTTTAGGCACTTGAAGCAACTGTTTAAGCTTGCACATGCATCTCAAGGCTGTGTACTTCACTATCATGAGTGAGTTTATCTTGAGGCAGTTTGATGTGTGTATGTTAGCTTCACAGTTTTATAACCCCCAGATAGAATCTGAAAAAAAAGAGTATTTTATTATAAGCTTTAGAATATAGATGTTGGAGTTACAATGGATCATTTGTCTTGATCTGAGGAAAGCATATCCCTCCAATGGTTATACACATACATTATTGCAATTTACATGGGGTAGGTTATTGTCAGAGTGCTACAAATGATATTATCCAGTCGAAGGAATATTACTTCATATAAGGGCAGCTGTATTAATTACTAAGAAGCAGGAAACATATAAAATAACATATTCACCGTAATTGCAAGTGCACAATAGGGAGTGGATGTGATATTCTTGCTGTTATGTGTATAGTGTGTGCTAATGATTGTGAAGTGAGTAGAAGAAATTCAGGTATCTGTTTTTTCAAAGTAGCATGATGTTTGTAGATGAATGGAAGTATATAGGCAACATTAAATTAAGTGTTGAGCTTGCAGTATAGTATGGCAACCATGTCAGATATTTTCTAAAATGGTTATTTCGATTTTCAAGAATTTGTAACTACAAATTTGTTTTCCACAGAATTTTCCAGGATGTTGATAGTTTCAAGCAGATGTTATTTTTGGCAGGAAGAGTTTGATTATATCACACTTGTAAATTTCAGTAGAACTACTAAGGTGTGTTTTTACCTGAGCCTAGAAGTAAGGACCCGCCTGGTGCTCTGTTACCTAATACTTCGCACATTACGCTTACCACTCGACACACACACAACCAAGGCTGACTAATTAGAAAGTGCGTGCTGATGGAAACACTTGGCAAACACTGGAGACTTTTTTTTTTTTTACCGGGAATGAGTTATTCGTAGGATAACACAACCAGTTGGCAAAATATCCCTGTGTGAAATTTGTAGATTTATACTACAGATTATAAATTTTTAACTTAATAAGCATAATGTTTATTACCATAAATTGGACAAAAGAGCAACATTTGAAGCCTGATTAGTTCTGGCTGATTTAAATTATCAGCTTTAAATTAGACTTAACTACAGTATATTTCCATGTATTTCTTAGTTATAAAAGTAGTACAATATTAAGAAATTGTGGTTTGTTTCGGTGTGATGTCACACAATACACACACACAAAAGAAAGACAATCTGATGAATGAGCTGTTCAAATCTAATATAACTAAGATCATACTATAACACCAGTATAGTTTTCTTAGTAATTTCATTTTTTATACAGTTCAGTACGTGTGATTTAAACCTTAATTGTTAGATACACAAGTGCCAGAATCTAAGACTTTTGGGATAATGAAAGTTATTTTGGAGTGCTTGAAGTTCTGAAATTTAACAAATATGTAAAGTTATTTTGTATCTGTTACAGCCCAGTTATCAATCAAAGTTCACAACTCTAATTTGACCATATAGCGAATTTGAGTTCATGACCTTGTAAGATTCAAAACGGCCAAAGTTTCCCATGAAAGAGCATCAGAGATCATTTTTATTAATCAAAGTTTCTAGCTAGGCAGTATTGTGATTATTCATTACTCCAAAACCTTTTTAATCCCTATTATTCGAGATTTGTCGATATATTGCACCCAATATAACCAGTACGGCATACTGTGTTCTCTCATGTCGAGAATTTCATGGGGAATCTGAGAACTGATGCTCACAATTTCAATCCTAGCTAGACTCATGATGCACTTTGATGGGAATCCATGTTGACCCAATATTTAGTGTTTTATATGTCTGATAAAGAGGCTCAGTCAGACATGAAGTTGCATGCCCAAAGAAGTTGTCTGAATATTTTGTATGACAAGACTGAAAAGTGCCAAGCTTTCAAATATAGTGAGCGGTGGAGCAGAAGCTCTCTTTTCTCCTTTTACTTGTAGATATAGTAAGTACGATATTGTGTGAAAGTTATATATGTATACACCGAAAGGGTACATAGGTAACTGTCTTCATTTCAAAATGTATTTATGTAGAAGGCATGTTATCTTGCAGGGAAATACCAGTTGTTTGTGAGGATTTACTATGTAACTACCCAAATACCGTGTCATTTTAGGCATATGCTGAAGAAGTACTAATGCAAATCCTTCTGTAGTTAATATGGTCATGACACTTCTGCCTTTATTGGCTGTAAAGACAGTTTTTAGTTCGTAATAATGAACATCTGAATTCTTGTTAAAACTAACTGTGGCACTTTTCTTCTAACAAATATATTATTCACACACACAACAAGCTACAGTATATGATTTAAATATTTTTGATTGTCTGTATTAATTTAAATATACATAATATAGACATATGAAAGTAAGTTAACGCTTACTAAAATATACTAATTAGCAAAGCATTTCTGTACGAGTATATATGCTGTACCATAGTGAGCAACTCACATACAGCTTCTGTGAATTACTGAATGATACCACAAGAAATTTAGCTTTCATAATGTTACACGAAATTAAAGCACATTTTACTCAAGATTGTAGTTGATAATGTTGTTTGCCAGAAAGTTTATCAAAGTGATGACCTACAGCAGACGTGAACTTGAGAAAAGATATATAGACATTTGCCCCCCCCCCCCCACCACCCCATCATACATGTCTTGGAATTGTTGTATACTTGTGAAGGTTATGGAAATAAGGATAGTAAGATAGCTTCTAATTTACCCCTCTTCCAGTTATTATCTTTATTTGCAATAGTTTTCACTCATGGTAAGCACAATCGCCTATTTGTTTATTGTGATGCTGACCTTTGTTATATATTATATTAATTTAAGTATGCCCTGTATAATATGTAACTTTTTAGGATAATTCCCAGGATTTTTATGCCACTATTGTGGCATGCATACTACTATAATGTGTATCCATAATACCATTTTTGTATAATATATACATGACAATGTTATAGTCAGTTAATGTTGTATAGCTGTTTCATTATTAATGCATTTTTGTTTGCTTGGCTGCCATTCCTTGTTTTAGTCATAAATGAACACTGTATTGTTTCACCAGATAAACCTCAATATTTTAGGCTACTGTGCATCTGACACAAATGTACCAGTGATTTTTTTTTTTTTCCCTAACAAGCTTAATAATAATCAAAACTGCTTTTCCTTGTACTAACACCTTATTATTGAAGCTGAGTGAGTGTGTTTTGTCTTTGATGTTTGTAATGTGACTTAGGTGTATAGATGAAGTGTATATATTTGCACAAAACAAGATTTCTGTGTAAGGATGGAATCTGGAAATATATTTTTTTTTTTACAGATTTACAGTATAAGCTAATTTGTTTTTATATTAATTTTTTTTTCATTTAGGGAAAATAATCATTAAATACTGTATGTAAATGTTAACAAATGGAGTACTAAAAAGGAGGTGGGGTTGTGTGTGACTGTGCATGTTACCTCTTTCATTCTTGCCTTTTTTTATGTTTAAAACAATAACCAAAGCATATGAGTGTGTCATTACACTTGTGTGTTGTATAAGGCTGTTGGTGGTGATACTCCCTCTTGTTTGGCTTTATGTTAGCTGACAGTTTGTGACCTGGTGTACTGGTTATCACCTAGTGACGTGTGGGCTGGTTATCACCTAGTGACGTGTGGGCTGGTTATCACCTAGTGACGTGTGGGCTGGTTATCACCTAGTGATGTGTGGGCTGGTTATCACCTAGTGATTAGGGTGTCAGCTAGTGGCTTGTGACCTGGTGGACTGGTTATCAACTAGTGACTTGTGACCTTAGAGATGAGTTATCATTAAATGTCATTATGATAATGTTACTCGAGTGATTTTAAGGCTTGGGGCCATAAACATGACGCAGATCGTGTTTGAGTGCGAGAAGTGGGTTCCTATTATGATGCGCAATATTGTTCATGCCACAGTTCTCACAGTTTAGTATCAGTTATGCTCTCAATACTTTGTGAATTTCTTGTCAAGTTAATAGAAAAATACATTGCATAACTTATAACAACCTTCTAAGTTCCTTATTTAATATACAAGAGGATTGACTTCTCCCAAGCAAAGCAGGTACTAAGGTTTGGTTCCTTTACCATAGTGCTAGTGCAAGATGCATTTAAAACCATGTATAGATGCTCTATATTCAGTGACATTAACCATCATGTACAGTCTTGCCACCAGAAAATATGATTATATACTGTGTGTGTGTGTGTTTGCATATATATACAGTATATATATATATATATATATATATATATATATATATATATATATATATATATATATATATATATATATATATATATAATATATAATATATAATATATATATAATATATAATATATATATAATATATATATAATATATTATACTCTCTCACACACAAATCTGATAGAGGAAGTCTACAAATTGATTTATTTTTGTATTGCTCAAAGTCAAAAGATGTTAGTACAATATATAAATGAGTGTACATTTGCCAAACAGAATATTTTTTCACCATTAAAATTAGATCAAAATTTTGCAAATCAAGAGCAACAAAGCTAAGATTAGGCTCATTTTGTGTATAAGAGCAAATTCGACAAGATGGTATCTGTGTAGAGTAGAAGCAGGAAAACTTATTTTGAAAGGTGACCAAGCATCAGGATTAAGCATTGTTCCTCTCAAAAAGTTTAACATTTATTTTGGTATTAAAATCTGCCATTAAGAGTATGGCCAGTCTTACCAAAGTATTGGAGAGAACATGAAGAACAGGATAATAATAAACACCAACTGCATTGGAAGCAGGAGGAGCAGTGTGAATTAGATTACTATGAAGTGTGCCAGTTTGGCCAAAGGCAGGAATTGTTTTAAAAGAACGAAGGGTATTAGTGAGATTTTTTTAGTTAAGATAATATGTCTTAGGCAATATTGTGGTGAAACTGTTTATACTCTTAATGACAGGCTTTAAGAATATGAAAGAAATGTTAAACTTGCTAATATGAACAACGATCTGTTCTGTCATGTTAGGGATTTCTATTATCTTGTATCTTGATATACCAAAATAATTTTTCATGCTTCTACTCTCCTCAGATGCCATCTTATTGAAGTGGCTCTCTTACTGAACCATTTCTGTTGTCCCGACTTCCAGGACGTGCGTGTCTTCCTTCCCGACTGTCTCTCGCGACCATTTGTCTCCATAGAATCCTTGGTGAATCAGATACCTTTGGTATCGCTCATTTTATGCACTTTTGTTATATTGGCATCCTTGGAGCTATCTAGCTCATTTTAAACATCATGCAACTTAGATGGCGCTCCATAGTCTCCCCGGCTTGGTGCCTTCTTTTGATAATTTCTTACTCGACCATTTCTGTTCCACTTGGGGATCAAACCCAGGCTCCTCACTTGTGAGTTTAGGACATAGATCACGTTTTAGATACACAGTATTATACATAGATATTATTATAACTATTACACAGATATTATACATAGATACACAGTATGCCTAATTATATCGACATTTGATGTTTTGTTCCTTCTAGGAACTTCCCAGTTGTTCAAATAAAGGTACAGTATATTGCTTACATTTAGTTTAAAAATAAAACTATCACTAGGAAGGTCAAATCTGTTGTAATATTGTTCCTTTGATATAGATACCAGATAACCTAAAACTTTGTTTAAAATAAGTATCACGTACTGTACATCATGCTTTTTGCTGTAAATGTTCTACAAGAACCAATGCTCTAAATATTGTAGGTGGGATATGGATCAACCAGAAAGAGATGACAATGTTTGCTATCAATCCAGATACATTACATGTTCAAGTTGCATGCACAGGTATTTTTGTGTCATAGCCCTTAATGAAGATGTTCCGTGTCCGATACTTTGGACATTGCTAGGATTCTCTCTTCGCTCGCTCACTGGCATCCTGAATGATGCCAAAGAATTTGTTTAATATTCTGTGACACAGTCTGTGCTAAATGGTCTTCTAGGTTTGGTGCCTTCTTTTAATTAAGTACTTACATTCACATGCATTTTTTAATAGCTATAGATTTGATTCAATTGTACATAATATTTACCCCAGACAATTTATATTCTATATCTTTTCTTTGGACCTCTATATTGATATTGTTATAATAATATTTAGAGGTGGGGGGGGGGGGGCAGAAGAAACGATTCAAAGACTGTCTCAAGGTGACCCTCAAAGACTTGGACATCAGCCCCAATACTTGGGAGTCACTTGCTGAGGACCCTTCAACTTGGAAAACAAAGTTAACAAAAGGGCCTGTTAGAGAGAATAGACGGACTGCACAAAGCCAGAGCAACCTCCACCTCTACAGAGCATCCACCCACATGCACCATGTGTGGACGATCCTTCCAGACCCAGATTGGACTCTGCCTCCATCATCTGACACACAGCCACCAACATTTGCTCTCATATATTGAAGTCATAGTCATCTCTTGATTCCGAAGGATGATCATCGTGAGTCTGACTACTGTATTAGCTATATACTGTATTGACTACCCCAGCTGGATTACTTCTGTGTAAATATTGTAATAAGTTAAAAAGATAAATTCTCTATTGAATATGATATTACCAAATATTAGTAACTTTCTGCAGTCCTCTCCCTGTTTCATCGCTCTTCTGTAATTACCTTAGTTACAGGATGAGAGCTACGCTCGTGGTGTCCTGTCTTCCCAATACTCTGTCAAATAACACTTTGAAACTACTGATAGTTTTGCCCTCCACCACCACCTCACATAACTTGTTCCAAACATCAACCACTGTTTGCAAAAGAAAACTTTCTAATATTTTTTGGCACATTTGTTTCCTTAGCTTGAATCTGTGACCTCTTGTCTTGAAGTTGTTGGTTTCAGGAATTCCTCCATGTCAATTGGATCGTTCCCTGTTATTATTTTGTAAGTGATGATCATATCACCTTTTTCTTCTATTTTCTGTCTTTGGCATATTTAACGCCTCTCCTCGTAACTCTTGCCTGCAGTTCTGGAAGTCATTTTGTAGCGTGACTTTGCACACTTTCCAGTTTATTTATGTTTCTTGAGATATGGGCGCCATACAACTACTTCATATTACAATTTGGTCTCACAAAAGTCATGAACAGTTTCTTTAGTATTTTACCATCCATGTTGTTAACCCCCCCCCCCCTTCTGCTGGGAGGGGGGTGTTGAAAATGGAAATGAGGGAGGGAGATAGAGAGACCTGGGCACATCTAGATACCCAATCTATACAATAATTATAATGATATTCTGTCTAAGGCTGGAGGCCATATGCTTGGAGTTAGCCTTATTCAACGTTCATACATGAAGCATTTGCATTATGGGAGTATCATAGGGTTCGAATCCCATTATTGCTCAAATTGAATTTCTCGCTGATATATCAGGTTAGTGGGATTTCCTTGTGTATGTAATCATACACAAGGAAATTGTGTATTGGCAATCATCTAAGGGTAAACAAAGTGGCGCCCCCCAGCTGATCGGTCGCCATGGCAACCGCGTCAACACTTGAGGGGAAGGTCCTGGAGACCGGATATCCCCCTCGGCCGGACACACACACCAGTCAATCACCGGCTCCAGAGTGACAGGTGCGTCTCCTGGCCCTACTGTCCCTTCACACTCGCGGCCACCTTTCTGGTTATCGTCGAGACGACCTCGTGTACACAGGTAGGTGTGCCAGGTGTATTGTTACTCAGATGACTGCCAGGTGTATGTGAGTGTCAGATGGGAGGCTTAGCATGTTACTGTGTAAGTATAGAGTATAGTGAGTGTCAGTTTGTAGGAGTGTATGACACCGTGCCAGTATAGTGAGTGTCAGCTTGTAGGAGTGTATGACACCGTGCCAGTATAGTGAGTGTCAGCTTGTAGGAGTGTATGACACCGTGCAGTATAGTGAGTGTCAGCTTGTAGGAGTGTATGACACCGTGCCAGTATAGTGAGTGTCAGTTTGTAGGAGTGTATGACACCGTGCCAGTATAGTGAGTGTCAGTTTGTAGGAGTGTATGACACCGTGCCAGTATAGTGAGTGTCAGTTTGTAGGAGTGTATGACACCGTGCCAGTATAGTGAGTGTCAGCTTGTAGGAGTGTATGACACCGTGCCAGTATAGTGAGTGTCAGTTTGGAGGAGTGTATGACACCGTGCCAGTATAGTGAGTGTCAGCTTGTAGGAGTGTATGACACTGTGCCAGTATAGTGAGTGTCAGCTTGTAGGAGTGTATGACACCGTGCCAGTATAGTGAGTGTCAGTTTGGAGGAGTGTATGACACCGTGCCAGTATAGTGAGTGTCAGCTTGTAGGAGTGTATGACACTGTGCCAGTATAGTGAGTGTCAGTTTGGAGGAGTGTATGACACCGTGCCAGTATAGTGAGTGTCAGTTTGGAGGAGTGTATGACACTGTGCCAGTATAGTGAGTGTCAGCTTGTAGGAGTGTATGACACTGTGCCAGTATAGTGAGTGTCAGCTTGTAGGAGTGTATGACACCGTGCCAGTATAGTGAGTGTCAGCTTGTAGGAGTGTATGACACCGTGCCAGTATAGAAAGTATATACAGTATGACACAATGCAAACATAGGATCACTTAGAGGACACTTATGTTTAAAGTGCATTTAGTAACTGGGAAATGGTATATGGAATATATATTAATTAGCTGATATTTGGTAATATATAATATTTACTCCATCGTCGAGATCAGGAGGGAAAGTCAGTGTGTGTGTGTTTCTCTCTTTCTCCCTCTCTCCCCCCTCTCTTCCCCCTCTCTTCTCCCTCTCTTCCCCCTTTTTCTTTCCCTATAAATGCTTGTGTTAAACACGAAGGTGTGACATTGTAGGTGATGGTGAGTGTAAACGCTGAGACGCTGTGGGCCTGGCTCGGACACCACCATCCTCGACGCTCCTCAAAACGCACGAAAAAAGATCCAAGGTAGTTCAGAATATTTTGTGACTGTATTACCGAGCTTCAGGCTTGGTACTGTCAAGATCAAGACATGGTGCTATGCCAAGCTAAAGGTTTGATGATGCCAAGCTAAAGGCTTGGTATTGTGTTTGGTGTTACAAGCTCAGTGATTTTAAATGTGTTTCGCACATTTAAAATGTGATCTGGTCGAAACCTTTAAAATACTGAACAATTTGGAGGATGTTGATCTAGACAACTTCTTCAGAAGGTCAGATGTAACACAAACAAGGAGCAACGCTTTCAACCTCAATAAACCACAATGTAGGACTGAAAACAGATGTTTTTTTTCACCCACATGGATGTAAACCCATGGAACCCCCTATCCGCCGAAGCCGTAAATACCAGAACTTAAATGTTAAAAGGTGGCACAGGACATACAGTAAGGTCAACACAAAGTTCAGCGACGCTGCACAAGTACTCGACATCAGTACACCAAAGCACGAAACAAGGAAACAAGGTCAGGTAATTACCAGTAAAAAGCACTAAGCCAGGATAATTATCTGGCACCTTGCAGGGTGCCAGGGAGGGCAAGGAGCTGGGATATGAGGACGGAGTGAAGGTACGTGCCCAGCCACTTGCACCATCGGGGATCGAACCCATTCCCTATAACAGGAACAAGAAGAAGCGAAACCATCGCTGTACCTTCCAGTCCAACAGATACTTGCTTACATATCTACAAGCGTTAGCAATATAATCTCAACTATATCCTGTACTTGAAAGCCCACACTTCAATTATTCCGTTTAATTTTGGTCACTGTATTACACAATGAACATAGATTTTATCGAAACTATTCATCGTACGATGACAAAGTTGCTCTCGAGTATTAGGGAACTCTTTAAGAAAACAGTCGAGGAGAACTTGACTTTCTCTTGAGAGACGGAGAACCAGGGCAGACAGGAATCAATAAGTAGATGAAAGGCATTTACAAGAGAGACGTAAACAAGGTTTTAAAACTGTCAGACCAAGTTAAAAATCATAACATTGGTCATAAGTGATATAAATTCATTTGCCTGAACCTTCCTCTCGTCTGTCACACGTTTCGGTCCAGAAAGGACTGAAACGTCGACGGGTTTGGTCATCATATCTTCAGCCACGTTAATGTGACTCATCGTCTGCATATAAATTCTGATTTAAAGAAGATATAGGCAAATATTAGTTGATAATAAGGTGGTAAATTTCCGAGTAGCGTTGTTGAGGCTAAAAACTTTGTAAATTTAAAAAATCGAATAGATTTACATAGATCAAAATAGTTTCACCTGCATAAAACCTGTTTCATATTGATCGGTATGTCTACCGCATTTTCTTATTTACCTGAATTTACCTAAGGGGTTACTTACACTCTAGTGGCCTCAGCGAGGACAGGTAGCCTGCGGCTTATCAAAGGTCCCACCATTTGTCCTCATGATTTTTTTCAAGCTGGATTTTAAAATTCAGCAGATTTTTTGTATTTACGGCTTCGGCGGGTAGGCGGTTCCATGGGTTTATAACAGAGTGTAAGAGCATGTTTTCTGTCCTACATTGTGGCTTGATGAGTTTGAAACCATTGCTCCTTGTTTGTTACATCTGACCTTCTGGAGAACTTGTCTGGATCAACATCCTCCAAATTATTCAGTATTGTAATAGTTTCGATAAGATCCACCTTGTCATGCGAAGTTGTGTGTTTGTCACTGTAGCTGGTGTTCTACTCTTTGTCAATATGTTACTGCTTGTATGGCCACCTCAGAATGTGCCTCACTGTGAGGTGACATCACATACAGTGATGTCACCTCGGCATGTGTCACTGTATGTGATGTCACCTCGGCATGTGTCACTATATGTGATGTCACCTTAGCATGTGTGTCACTATATGTTGGTCACCTTAGCATGTGTGTTTGTCACTGCTTGTGTAGTTTGCATGTATATTGTCTCACGAGTCTCCGTTATGTGTTTGCAACTGTTTATCTTAGAAGCCGCCTGAATGCCTACCATTGGCCTTGTGTTTGATCGCTGCTTGTATGCTTAAATCATTAATGAAAATACGTAAGTATTAAAGGCATATATTATCCGTATGTATTTCAACAAAGTGGTGACTGTCTTTTACCGAGAGCACTGTTGCAGGCCTACCCCGGGGGCCGCTCGGTCCACAGGTGCCAGGGTGAAGGGGGCGCCAGAGGTGGGGGAGGCGGCAAAACAGGAGAGGGAACAGGAAGAACACGCGGAGGAAACTCTGAAGCTGAAAATACAGGATAACGACGAGAAAGAGGAAGATGAAGAGGAGATGAGGAAGGAGAGGGAGGCCTACTTATCCCGTGTTACGCATCTTCATCTGGAGAGGAAGGGAATCACGCATATCGTGAGTGTCTTAAACCTCTTCCTCAGTTTCGAACAATTGTAAATCATTTCGTAGATAGTACAGAAGTTCCGTCTCTAAAACGGATCATAATCGCAATGTTTACCAAACTTATTGTAACGAAACGAGAAAGGTTCTGAAATTCATATATATGGGTTAGCTGAGCTTACTGTGTGCTCAGAAATGTGAGTTTACTTAGCATCTTTTTTTCTGAACACACAGTTAGCTAAATACAATGATTGTTTCAGGAGAATGTGAGCGCGTGCCCCGGCGCTCGCGTGGCCTTCCTTCAGCACAACCACCTCACCCGGCTGGCCAACCTGCGCCCTCTTAGGAACCTGCAGGAGCTCTACCTCCAGGACAACCACATCACCAGGTGAGGCCACACTAGGTGCTCACGTGTGTTCAGACAGGAAGTGCGCCCAACCATTTCTCTCCCGCCCGTAATTCGAACCCGGAAATCTGGATTGTGAGTCGAGAACGACCGCGACTACACTACCGGGACCCCTAATTTAGTAAAGTTACCGCTCCATGCGTGTATACGCGTGCTCTCATGGTGTTAGCGGAGACGTTCTCGTCCCTAGCCTAACAAAGCTAACTCATAATACGTGAACAAAACCCACCGAGATAGTTGACTCTCCTCGGTCAACCTTGACGACGAGCGGATGTCGCCTGTGGTGTGACCTGCTGACTATCTGCCCCAACAGACTGGAGTGCCTACAGGAGCTGGTGAGCCTGCGTCGCCTGCTGGTGCCTGGCAACAGGGTGGGGGTGGTGGAGGGCCTGCCTCGTGGCCTGCACGAACTGCACATCCAGCACCAGAGGCTTCCCCCTGGGGACGCCTTGGTGCTCGACCCTCAAGCCCTGACAACGGTGCAGGTACGTCTACCCTCGACCTTCAAGCCCTGACAACGGTGCAGGTACGTCTACCCTCGACCTTCAAGCCCTGACAACGGTGCAGGTACGTCTGCCCTCGACCTTCAACCCTTAGCTATGGTAGGGTACAATCTTGTCCTATTATTGGTACAGGTAGATCAATGGTAACTGGGACATAGTCATGGTACAGACAGATCATTGGTAACTTGTCCTTCCCGTAGTGCAAGTAGGTTTCTTTGGGTTTCGCCATAGCTAAGGGGACAAGTAGTGTCCCGATGGACCTCCTTTGTCCTTAGTTACTAGAAATTACTTACACGAACAAAGGGAACATCTAATCTATCTAACTCTCAATCTTAGCTAAATGAATTGTGGGGTTCAGTCCCTGAGCCCATTATGTGCCTCTGAAACCCTTTCCGCTACCGTCCATATGATAGGTATGGGGTGCATTATAAATGGAACTAAACTAACCTATCTCTCTATCTACAAGGTAATTACATGTAGTTCTATCTTGTTTGTATGCGTATGTTTAGAGAAGAAGTTGCATGCATTTGGTTGGTTTCATATGACATTCAAACTAAGATATATAGAGTATATATATATATCTTGTGGATATACGATGACTACATATTGGTGTCTGTCACTGAGAGAGAAGAACTAATATAGTTCAGAGCAAGGCCTTGGATACCATAGTGATGACGTTTAAGTAAGATGTAGTAAGGGTTTACAGTATCAAAGGCCTTTCTCGGGTTAATTAAGAAGCCAATTTGGAACCCATTTTAGTCAAGAACTGTGTAGAGTATATTAAGCAGACTAATAATGGCATCATTGGTACTCTTTTTGGGAACGAAAGCCAAAAGCCAATAGTATTATTTTTATTTGTATTGCCTTTTACGCACCACTTTCGTTTTCACGAAACTAATTATGTGATGAAATAAAGGTTGGCACATTTCCTAAATAATTAGGACAAACTGTGCATTAAATGGCTGTCTGGCAATTCCAGAATACAATGCGACTCCTGGATGTTACCGGCAACAGACTCACAGAGCTGGGAGCTGTGGGGCTGCTTACTCAGCTGCAGGTGAGTCAGGGGCTGCTTACTCAGCTGTGGTGAGTCAGGGTCTGATTACTACTGGTGCGTCAGGAGTGTAGGCTTGAGAGGTGAGTACAGCCAGTCGCTCTGTGCCCTCGTTACACTTTCGGTAATTATGTTCCATAACAGCAAAACATAGGTTGACATTTAGGAAGTAAGGTAGGTTATGTGAGAGTTTCTTTTAGTTATCTTTTAAACTTGTTGAAAGAAGGACAGTCTTTGATGTGATTAGGAAGGTCATTCCCCATTTGGGGACCATTTCTGCTTTGGTTAAGTCGCACTCTTGGAATATCAATAGATATTTGTTTCCAGTGTGGTGCCCATGGGTTCTGTTACAACCCTCTAGGAAGCGTTTAAGATCGGGATTAGCATTGCTGTTTAGTGGTTTATATATATATAAAGTACACTTGAGAGGATGTGCAGTGACTTAACAACTAATACATTCAAAGATTTAAGTAAGCGGGGCCGAGTGCTGTCTGGGCCAAGAGTTTGGTAGTGTTCTAATTGCCGATTTATGTGAGATATATGTTGTACTGTTTGGTGGAACAGTTGGCCACACTGTTCGTTGATATAATATATTATATTGTTATTTAAAGGTGTTGCGCGCAGCGGACAATGACCTGGCGTCTCTGGGTCACCTGACAGCCGTAGTGAGCCGTCTGGGACACCTGAGGGAGGCGGTGCTGGTGGGCAACCCTGTCACCGCACACAGGCGCTATCGTCCAGCTCTCATAGTCTCCGCTCCACCTTCCCTAGGTACCTTCACTCACCTTCCCTAGGTACCTTCACTCACCCTCCCTAGGTACCTTCACTCACCCTCCCTAGGTACCTTCACTCAACCTCCCTAGGTACCTTCACTCACCCTCCCTAGGTACCTTCACTCACCCTCCCTAGGTACCTTCACTCACCCTCCCTAGGTACCTTCACTCAACCTCCCTAGGTACCTTCACTCAACCTCCCTAGGTACCTTCACTCACCCTCCCTAGGTACCTTCACTCACCCTCCCTAGGTACCTTCACTCACCCTCCCTAGGTACCTTCACTCACCCTCCCTAGGTACCTTCACTCACCCTCCCTAGGTACCTTCACTCACCCTCCCTAGTCACCTTCACTCACCCTCCCTAGTCACCATGGTAATGTTACACGGGGCCACAATCACCCCCACCAATATAATTATACAATTGTTCTGGCCTATATATGATCTTAGTTTTTTGTGTGGAATCATACCGATAATAAAATTCAAAGGTGGGGGAGGGGGGGGGGACTGTCAGACTCTGGGAGTCTCACCTAATTGTGCTTTATAACCATCAATATAACCATCAACCAATCTATAACCATCTATATAACCATCAACCAGTCTATAACCATCAATATTACCATCTATATAGAGTCTATAACCATCAAGTTGAGTGTAATCTTCCTGCAGAATACCTGGACGCGCGAGCGGTTACTTCCCACTCCAGAGAGTTCCTCAGCCAGGCTCAGCGGCACCGCACCTCCCTCAGGTGAGAGGATTAGAGAGGGGACAGATAGTTCCTCCCCTCACCCAGGTAAAGACCTCCTCAGGTCAGGAGGACCTGAGTCGGGAAAAATGAGTGATCTGGGGAAGCAAATGGGGGAAAGATAGTGTGTGTGTAGACACTGGGTGTGGGGGGGGGGGGGTGACAGCCTGTCCTTCTAAGGTTTCCCAATGTCAAGACACCGGTCAATGTAATGTGTCCTCTCTTAACCTACCAGAGGATCCAAAACAGAAAACGGGACAGTACGTCACGTTCGTCAGCCGCTTTCATTTTATAGTACAACAATTTTTGGCCTTATGTAACAGCGTAAGATAGATGCCATAAATTGTAGGATAGGTTGGGGGGGGGGGTAAACAGGAAGTTAGTTTCCCCACTAGGGGAGGGGGGGGGGGGGAATACACACACATACACTCATAAGGCCTTGCAGCCGAGTGGACACCGCTCGGGGGTTGTATTTCTAAGGGTCCGGGTTCGATTCCCGGCTGTGGCAAAAATAAATGGTCAGTTTTTTCACCTGATGCCTCTGTTCACCTAGCAGTAACTAGGTACCTGGTAGTTATACAGCTGCTACGGGCTGCATCCTGGTTGTGTGTGTGTGTGAGAGAGAGATAAATATGTAGTAGATATGATAGAAGAAAATAGCTTGGGAGTGAGTGCATTAGACAACCATCGGTTAGAAAGACAGGGTCAAAGAGCTCACAGCTTGATCTTATAGTCACAAATAAATAGTATAAACACATTTTTGCCTGAAACATAAACAAATATATTTAATATGTTGTCTTGTATATAATTTAATAGATATATTAATGGAATTAATCGGAATAACTTTCATGCATTTATCCAGAAAGAAGAGCCAGGAGTGTACCTCTGTGGCTAGTGCCTGTGGGACGGCTCCACCTGGGGCAGATGGTGCGCCACCTGGAGCAGCTGGGGCAGATGGTGCTCCACCTGCCACAATGGACTCCTTAAAGGCAGAGAAACATCTGCTCTTCACCTCCATCACTCAGGCACATCAAACAGGTCAGGCAAATCGTCCAATTCCTCGTACATTGTGCTGCTTAATGCAGGGTGGAGGTGAGAGTAATGAGTGAATTGTGGGTGTAGTGTTGAGAGAGGGAGGTAGACCAGGTACTGTATCAAGTGATGCCATTGTGTGTGTCGCCACGTGAGCAGCCTAAGGTGGAGGGCCGCCTTGATCATTAATCTACTTGATGCGACGTCAACAAAGGATCACGGTCGTAGGAAGGTCGTGAAGAAGCCTGTCATCCCTATTATTTACACCTCCAATGTATTCTTTGGCTTGAGGAAGGAGTGTTCTATAGGGATTGATTGTTGCCGCCAGAGGCTGGTAATTTATTGTGTACTCCATACTCATCCTGTGAGATCCTCATCCTTTTTTTCCAAATTTTCCATTAAAAATATAGAAGTTACAAACCCATTTAATATCTTTGCTATTTATATTTCACCATAAACAATTGCATAGGCCAGAGGCTGCTTTAAATCTTGAATCTGTGTTAAACTCACATGTGATAATATTGCAGAGTCAATGGCAACTGGTCCGAGCTTCGTCTTGGGAGCCCTCAGGCGACCAGAATTTGACCTCATTCTCAGGCGAGGTCAACGGAGGAGCCTGGCAAGGGGGTCAGGTGACCCAGATGACCACCTCCGGCAGGCCATCACTCAATGGTCCACACAAGAAGATCTAAACGGAAACTCGTCCGAGAATGATGCGTCAGACACTGAGGATGTGTCCCAGGGAAACACCAGCCATGATGACCACCGGAGCCTCATTGCTCATGCTGCGTCTCCTGAGAAGAGTGTCTGGTTTGTTGGTGATGAGGACCCGAGCTGTGAGGAGGCGCCTCGCCTCATCCCCAGGCCGTACTGGAGGAACAAGCCTCATATTCCCCGCACCAACACTATTAAAACCCCTACAGTGACTAAGGTCAATAGTTAAGGTGTTCAAATTGCTTATTCGTGTAATCTATTCAGAGATATGTTGTCGGTTCATTTCCCTTTCAAACTATTAAACATTTTTTTAATATCGTAAAATTTGATACTATTGCATTGCAATATTTAATTAGTCACTGAAAAAGTTGTTATTAAAATTATCAGGAACATTTTGTTAGTGTTCCTGCACCCTCCTCATGTAATTATTTATTTATTAATTCATATACAAGATGACACAATGGGTTGTTATAGTTCACCCATTGATGGGTGTGTAGTACAGTCTTGATACTTCACTAACACGCACAACACATAGCAAGTTGAACAGGTTCCTTGAATATACTGTAATATAATTCCAGTCAAACTGGTGAACCTCTCTACATTAACATAGGCGACACCAGTTTATCATGCGTAGGGTCAATCATTCTTATATATGTCAATGATATTGCACATATCACTTGTTGTATTATGTATGTATGCCTTCTGAGGTGTACTTATGTGTTCCCAATCATTCTCAAGTCGATTGTGATGAGGAATGATTGATTGATGATGATTAAGCCACCCAAAAGGTGGCACGGGCATGACTAGCCCGTAAGTGGTGGCCCTTTTGAGCCATTACCAGTATCAATAGGTGATACTGGAAATCTGTGGAGGTGCGACTGCACCCTGCGTGACGGGAGATGTCTCCCGTGATGAGGAAGATTGATGAAGATTAAACCACCCAAAAGGTGGCACGGGCATGAATAGCCCGTAAGTGGTGGTCCTTTTGAGCCATTACCAGTATCAATAGATGATACTGGAGATCTGTGGAGGTGCGACTGCACCCTGCGTGACGGGAGATGTCTCCCGTGACCGATGAGGAAGTAGAGACAGGCAATAAATAGGCAAGACAGAGCTGAGGAGCAAAGTAAGGTGTAGTAGAGGGGATAGTAACAATAATAAGAGCTGCAGAGGACCTATTGGCCCGTACGAGGCAGCTCCTATTATAACCACCGAAAGAAAAGGAGATAGGAATAAGAAGAGGATAGCAAGGGAGCGTAGGAGAAGACAATGAACAGAAAAAGGGAGAAGAGAGAAAGAAAAGGAAAGAGAAAGGAAGATAAATGATAAACTTACTTTGCTCCTCAGCTCTCTCTCTCTTGCCTATTTATTGCCTGTCTCTACTTCCTCCCAGTCATTAATATTACAAAATTTACCTGCGGGTATATATATATATATATATATATATATATATATATATATATATATATATATATATATATATATATATATTATATATATATTAACTGAAGGCTTAATTATCTTATTCACGTTATTTATTACAATCTTTAAGTAAAAATTTTGTGTTTAGTTGTGTCGTGTGTCATTCATCCTGGACTGACTTCTATTGTCTTTATAATAATACTATTTTAAATATTATTGACGAGACATACGGGCACCCACATAAATATTTGCAGCAAGCGAAGAGAATGAGTTATGGGATATCCCTATGACATGATATAATCAGGAAAGGTATTAACAAACTGAAAGATTCTGAAGCTCGTGGAAGGTATTCAAACCAAAGTCGTTAAGGAACTAGCAGATAAACTGTGTCCGCCACTGAGGCTTCTTTTCAGAAAATAACATGACCATGGGATTCGAGATGGAATGTGGATTCCATCTCGTGTTGGCCTCGGAATGCATGATACAGCAGTTGAATCAGCCAAGCAATCTCCCTTAAAAAAAAAAGAGTTAATGATAACCTTGGATTACCTACAAGCAGTCTGAGAACAATAATACACCCAGACAACCTTCCTGTCCTCGTCGAGACCACAAGAGAGAGATACCAGAATTTGCCCGAGGGCCACCATAGAGTAAATTCAGGGAAACCATGGAACCACCTTCCCAACGAAGCCATAAATGATAAAACATTGCTCGATAAAATCACCAGGGCAAATAGGAAACATTTGACAAGCCGTCGGCTTCCTATCCTCACTGAGAGATAGTGACCCTCTGGTAAATTCAGGTAAATCTTAGCTAATTAAATAATCCTGAAAAGTTTGCATATTGAAGACAGGGCTGTGTTAGCAGCATTATACTCTCTGAGCAAAGCAATGCACTGTTGCCCTCCAACCCAGATGATGGGCACTGGGACCCATGTCTGTGGACCTGTATCGTACGATTATGTTACGTTGTTGGGTTGATTAGATACACAGTGTTTAGTGAGTTTCATATTTATTTAGTAGTCCTGGATACAGCAGTGTCGTAGACGTTGAGACGAAGCCTGGAGCAGAGCAGAGAGCTGAGTGTGGCCGGAGTCGCGGAGCTCTGTGGGAGAGCGTTGTAGCTGGATGAGGTCGTAGTCTGCTGCCTGCTCTGTGTCGAAGCTGTAAAGATGATTGATGAAGATTAAGCCACCCAAAAAGTGGCACGGGCATGAATAGCCCGTAAGTGGTGGCCCTTTTAAGCCATTACCAGTATCAAGAGCTGATACTGGAGATCTGTGGAGGTGCGAATGCACCCAGCGTGACGGGAGATGTTTCCCTTGTGAATGTGTTAAGATGAAGATGAAGCCACCCAAAAGGTGGCACGGGCATGAATAGCCCGTAAGTGGTGGCCCTTTTGAGCCATTACCAGTATCAATAGATGATACTGGAGATCTGTGGAGGTGCGACTGCACCCTGCGTGACGGGAGATGTCTACCGTGTCGAAGCAGTAGCGTCTTGGGTCGATTAGAACTGCCCACGCCGAGTACTACATTCTTGTCTGGAGATTGTACTGGTTTGCTATTCTCAAGTCACTGGCTTATATACGGTTACTACACCTCACAGTAAGATAGGAGGGTGGAAAAACCGTTACCTGTAAATAGGGATAGGATTATAGCTTGTGTAATTAGTTATGCCATTAATTTAAGATGATGAGATAATGGAGCGAGTATAAGTTTACTCGCTACAGACCTATACTTACAACCACGTTCTCGTCTGTGGACCCTCCCAACTTTGGTACGGCTCTCAGTGTACTTGGTAGAGTTAGGAGGGTGTTTGTCTGGTTAGGTGAGGTGTTTGTTGACCAAACCACACACTAGAAAGTGAAGGGACGACGACGTTTCGGTCCGACCTGGACCATTCTCAAGTCGATTGTACATTCTCACAATCGACTTGAGAATGGTCCAGGACGGATCGAAATGTCGTCGTCCCTTCACTTTCTAGTGTGTGGTTTGGTCAACATATTTCAGCCACGTTATTGAGACTCCTCGTCTGCAGGTGTTTGTTTGCTAGGTCAGTAGGTACACAACTGGTCGGGTTCTGGTTACACTACGACACGAGACGATTCGGCTAAACTCATTATTTTCTGTTTTAAATCCTGATGTATTGTTATGCTAAGCTGTATTAGGTTATGTTATTAAGGTTAGGCTGCATTGGGCTCGGTTGGATTAGATTGGTTTGATTTGGGTTACGTTAGGTTGGGTTTAGCTATGTTAGTCAGGTTTCAAAATTCCACTATGCCACGGATCGAGCAGTCTCTGTGGCGCAGTGGTAAAGCACGCGCCCGGCTCTTCGCCAGCCCTTTGACCTGACCGGGCGACAATCCTTAACTGTTCACCCAGCAGTGAATAGGTTGAAAAGGTTGTTAAACGATTTGGCGGGTCATACTCCGGGGAAAAAAATTAGGATTAAGGACCTACTCGAAACTCTATGCATACTATAGTGACTTTACAAGAATTTAAAAACTCTTTTTTTTATATATATATAAATAAATAATAAAAAAATAAATCCGCCGATGAATCATCTTGTGTGCGATGAGACTTGTATTTGGCATAAAATCTAAACTTGAATAATTCGTTTGTTAGCCAATATATGATATTCGGATCTATAAATTATTTTAGAAAGGCCTATAATGCATATAAATATTAATTTACGCATTCCTGGCGCTATACGCTAGGAATTTGAATATGGCGTTCAAATAATTTTAGGCAGGGGGTCTCTGGGTCGGTTGGTGGACCGGGTCATTGACCCCGACCCGCCAGTCGTCAAGAAGCAGCGGTGGTGTGCGGTGTGTCGCTCTCGTGTAGGTAAGGCTAAGATTTTTTTTTTTTTTGCATATATATCTGAGCAGTTGGGAGGTACGCGTGAATATATAGTCTACCTCCACCTACAATGCTTAATGCATTATACATTTGTTCGCTATTATAACATTGAGTTTTGTAATGTCTCGAAGGTCATTGTTTTCGTATTTTTTTCATCCGGGTTGTGTAGTATTCAAATGTTTGTATTCCACTAATGCTAAATAGTCTGTTCTCTCTCGGATATTGTGGAAGATTTTGAGGATCATGATTTGCCAACATTATATGGGTAGGATATTATGTAGAATACACTTCCCCATAGTGTTAAACTACCCCGTCTTTAGGCTAGGCTCGTTAACGCGGCGGTCGTCTCCCCCATATCCCAAGACGCATTTATCATCGACTTTCATGTATTGTGTATTAAAAATAGTTTTTATCGTGTATAAATTAATTTTATATTCAGTGTTTAATTAGGCGTATAGTAGGTTCGGTATTAAGGTTCTGTTGGCAATTATTTTCACTTGAAGTATATGAAGGGTGAAGCATTTACAGTTGCCTGTCCTCAGGCCAGGCTCGCCTCCGTGGCCGCCCGACCCAAAGCCGCGTTCATCAATTTTATCGCTGTGTATTCAGAATTATTCTCGCGTATAAAGTAATATTATTTCATCAAGTTAATAGTTAACAACTAAGTTTAGTGACAAGCGACAGTTCAATGTACAAATACTGCAATAGTTTAGTTTAGTTCATTTATTATGCACCCCATACCCATCTTGTGGGTGATAGTGGAAAGGGTTACAGAGGCACATAATGGGCTCAGAGACTGAACCCCACAATTCATTAAGCTAAGAAAGTTACAATCTTGATACACAGTTTACATTTGGTCAGGTCTACATCAGCAGATAAGGAGAATTCCCAGAGATACTTGTAACCGAGTCTAAGCCGAGCAGTAGTAACATCTAGAAGTCTGCTGATATTATTGGATGATCCATAGATGTGTGGCTCCTCTTGCATGATAGTATGATACTACAATAGATGAACTTCCCAACAGGAAGGAGCGGGGACACCCCTCCGGGAACTGAATTTACCTGAGGGCCACTAACACTAGTGGCCTCGATGAGGGCAGTAAGCCGGCGGCTTGTCAAAGGTCCCCCCATTTGTCCTGATGATCTTTTCCAGCTGTATTTTAAAACCAAGCAGAGGTTTGGCGTTTACTACTTCGGCGGGTAAGCGGTTCCACTGGTTTACAACCCTGTGGGTGAAAAAGCATCTCCTATTTCCTGTCCAACATTCTGGCTTGTTGAGTGTGAACCAGTTGCTCCTTGTTCGTGTAACATCTGACCTTTTGAAGACATTGTCCTGATCGACATCCTCCAAGTTGTTCAGTATTTTAAAGGTTTCTATGAAGTCCGCCCTGTTTGTGGTGTTGTTAGCCCTGTGGCCCTCAACCGTTCCTGATACAACAGATGACTAAGCTCTGGTATGATTTTTGTCGTAAGACATAGCTCCATAGCTCTGGTAAGACATAGCTCCATAGCTCAGGTAAGACATGACTCCAGAGCAGCTGTGTCTTTCTGAAGATGAGGTCTCCATGCCTGGATGCAATAATTCATGTGGGCGCGCACCAGCTACAGTCTAAGTAGACTTAGGCGTGCGGTTACACAACTGGTCGGGGTCCGGTTACACAACTGGTCGAGCTTCGGTTACACAACTTGTCGGGTTCCGATTACATTACTCCAGGGGTGTGACTTGTTGGGCTTTGGGTTGTCCATGGTTGTGCTCCAGTGGTTGTTTGTGTACTAGTGCTCCAGGTTTGTTTGCGAGGGCTCTATGTTTATATGTTTGCTAGAAATTCTGGTTTCTTTTTTTTTTGTATATAGTTCAATTGTTTGATATGGCTCCATAGATGATTTCTAGGGCAAGTGGAGAGTTTTAGGTAGCACTAAGAAGATTTTTGTTTGGTTGAGCTAGGAATGGAGTTTGGTTGTGCTCTGGGACTGTTTAGCTTGGTGGGGGTTGGATGAGATGTATACTTGCTAGGCTTATGGTTGCACAACTGGTCGGGGTTTGGTTACACAACAGGTCAAGCTTCGGTTACACAACTGGTCGGGCTCCGGTTAAATAACTGGTCGGGCTCCGGTTAAATAACTGGTCGGGCTCCGGTTAAATAACTGGTCGGGCTCCGGGGGTGTCACTTGAGTTTTGGGTTGTGCATGGTCAGACTTCGGTTCGTGCATGGTTGTGCTTCAGTGGTTGAAATTGAAATTGAAATTGAAATAAGTTTATTGAGGTAAAATACACACAAAGGGATGAGGTAGCTCAAGCTATTCTCACCCCATTCAGTACAACGTGTTAATATATACATAGACACACATCACAAACAATAAACATATTACCAAACATTCTGAGAGGTAAACATATACATTTCCTCCTTCACGAGTAGTATGGTATCAGACGTACACACAAATACTTTTATGACCTAGGTATACTGTATAGACAATTTGCAAGACACCTGCAGATAATTCAACAAAATATTACAATCTTGGTGCAAAATTCTTATATCTCTCAAGAATATCATCAACCTTTCCGTTGTGACACATCCAGGCTATTTGTTCAGGAACAGTCCTTATCTCAGTGTTTCTATATACATTAATCAACGGACAATCAAGAATATAATGGGCAAGGGTGTGAGACCTTAACATACCACATAGTTTACACTTCGTGTCATTACCATGAACATCTATCCCATATTCCCAGTAATATTTGTACCCAAGCCTGAGCCGCATGTACACAGAGTCACTCCAAGCATTTCTCCTTTTACCATAAGTGAAATGGGTGTTTTGACTCACATACATGTAGTGTTGCATGGTTTGACTTCTCTCATACATTATCTCTCTCCTCTCCACTCCCGCCTGTGCCTGAATATTTCTGATTTTGCTTCTTATTTGTCTCATTGTGAATTCACATTCAATGTCAACTTGTGGTTTTGATGTGGCACGTTTGGCCAAGTCATCCGCCACCTCGTTGAGCACTATTCCAACATGAGACGGAATCCACATGAATTTCACACTATAACCTTTCAGCTGTATCTCAGTTATTCTTCTCTTACAGTCCTCCACTATAGACATGAAGACTGGGTTTCGACTGTTTAAGGACTCCAGTGCTCCTCGGCTATCGACAAATACAAAAACATTTTTGTCGTCATGACGTACTTCCTCCAAACACGCCAGAATGGCCTGCAGTTCAGCTTGTGTGGATGATATATAATTACTAAGCCGGAGTTCAATTATCCTGTCCACAGTCCCAAACTCCGTATAATCCCTTATTAGGACACCACACCCTGCCCTGCCATCTTCCGCCACCGACCCGTCGCGATATACATGTAAACTGTTGCCTCTTGGTAACCGAGATATCATGCTTCCATACAAACACCGTAATTGTCCCGGTTCATGATGAATCTTTTTCACCTTGAGGGGTACAATTTCGACGTCTATTTTCTGTACTATCCAGGGAGCAGACATATTACACTGTCGAGAGGGTTTACAGCAGTCAAGTACGTCGTATTCCCTGAGGTCATGAGCTAATCCTCTCGTATAGCGTGTCTCCCTCAGTTTCCTGGAAGTGTGTACGTCACTCAAGCAGGTCTGAACGCTCTCAAACAGCTTATCCCCTCCTTTTCTCCGCATGAAACGAATAGATACTCTAGTGTTAATGTCACGGACTCTATCACACACACTCTGTAAATTTAATTCCATTCTCATTATTTCAATCATTGCATTTCTTTGACATCCAAGAATAATCCTCATAGCCTCGTTCTGTATCAGCTCTATTTTTTGAATTCTGCCTTGGCCTGTGTAAGACAATACGGGTGCTGCGTAGTCTATCAGGGATCGAACAGTGCTTATGTATAACATCCGCAAGATAGGTACCCCAACACCTTTACCAGAAAAAGCCAGAAAAAGCTTTTAGAGGATGCAGACGGGCTTTACATAAGGTGCTGATATGATTTATTTCAGCATTTTTACTCTCACATGTGTATCCAACATACATGCCCAGATACTTGTACTTCTGTACACGGCTCAGTTCCACACCATTTAGAGTAAGTGTTATATTTCTTCGTTTCCTATACTCGTATTTGGTTTTATCTGCATTTATAACTAAGCCTAACTTGTGACAGGTTGTACCAAGTATGTTAAGAGCATCTTGAATTTTGTTCCCAGAAGTGCCTTGTATAAGAATGTCATCAGCATATATGATCGTCGTGACCCCTGGAGGATACATCTCTGATGCTAATCTGTTCATTAATACATTGAATAAGGTGGGACTTAATACTCCCCCTTGTGGGGTACCTAACTGAAACCTCCGTTCCTCAGACATGTATCCCTGGTAATACACCTGACCTTTTCTGCCTTGTAGATAATCCCTTATCCAGTGTAGCAATCTCCCTGTTATTCCCAGATTGGCTAATTCGTATAAGATTACTTCCCCATTGGCTTTATCAAACGCTCCTTGTAGATCAACAAAAACTCTACAATTGTCATCCACATTAGACAAGCACTTTAAGAGACAATCCGCAGTACTTTTGCCTTTGATAAAACCAAAGAGATTACTGGACATGTTATCACCTACAAGGTAGAGTAGCCTATTTAACAAAATCCTTTCCATCATTTTACAAAAGCAGGATATTAAGGAGACAGGTCTGTAGCCTCCGTTTGACTTAGGGATAGGAATGATGACAGCCTCTTTCCATTTTCTTGGTAACTTTCCCTCTCTATAACTCATATTAAACAAATCAAGTAAGGGATTAGGTTTCATACCGGCTAAATAATTAAGTATGTCATACGTTACTCCATCTTTTCCCGGAGCAGTGGAACTGCCACTTTTTATAGCATCCAGTAGCTCATCGTGGGTTATCTCAGTGCATGTTATAGATCTTGTATTTAAGGCACATAAAGTTACTCCATTTCTAATATTTTCCCATGACTCAATGGTGACTCTCGTGTCTGCAGGTAAGGACTCCATACCAGCAGCACTTGCCCATTTATCTACTAACTCATTAGCAACTTTCCCTGGATCTGAGTGAGCAATGAATTTGGTCTTACAACCCCTGACTTTATTTACTGCTCTCCATATGTCTTTAAGGTTCTTAGTATTACCAATGGACTGAGCAAATTCTTGCCAGTATCTGTCCCGCGCCTCCTTCCTCACCTGACTGCATTCCCTAGCCACTTCCAACATTGTATTTTTCTCTTCATCCCTCATTCCATTTTTTAACCATGCTTTATGCGCACTCCGTAGCATTCTCTCCCATCCCTTGACTTGCTGATCATTGGAATATTTAAATTTCTTAGGTCCGTGCGTCTTGCTTCCCCTGCCCCCGTTATTTTCCCTCTGTACTAATTTCTCTATGTTCTCGACCATATCCTCGTAAAAACTATCAACGCAGAGCGGCGTGTAATGTTGATACCAATCTCCCATATTTTGAATAAAGTAATTTTTCATATCTTTATTAATATTTAGCCTTTTCCTTTGAAAGTGGACTTGTTTTTTCCCCAGTGGTAATTCAACGTTCAAGGCAAAGTGGTCACTAAGTAGTTCCCGAACAACCCGAGCCTCCCCCATAATCCCCTGAGAGTTTAAAACGCAGGCATAGTCAAGCCGTCCTCCCCTGATGTGAGTTGGTTCATTGTTTCCCAAGAGACAGGTATCTGGATGATCTTGTAGAAACTGTAACCACTTGACCCCATTAGTATTAATACTACCTACTGTCCCAAGGCTTGTGTGCCGAGCATTAAGGTCCCCAATGACCAGTGAAGGATTAGTATAAATGCAGTCAGGTAAATAGTTAGCGTCGAAGCAGTTCCTGGATACATACAAATTAACTACAATAAATTCCCCTTCCCTTAATGATAATTTAACACAGACACTCTCTATACCTTGCGTTTTTGATGGCGGTTCAACTAACTCTGCTGGTATGGAGTTCTTAACATAAATCGACGTGCCTCTGATGTTATTTGCAGCGAAGAGGTGAAACCCTTTATAGCCATTTAATTTCAATAATCCTTCATTCCTATCCCCTGTCTCCTGGAGAGCTACAACATCAATATCATTTCCCATCACATAACAATGAACATCTGTAACCCTGTTTCTCAAACCATTAACATTCCATGACAACACTTTCAGTCTAGGGTGATCCATTATTAATCAATTCATTGCCTAAGTCATCCCCAATAAGTTCACTAAATGATAGCCATACCTTGTATAACATCTCCCACCTCCTCCCAAGTTCACCAGTAAAAGCGACATTGCGATTCTCAAGAGATTTTTTCAGCCCTGAGATGTCCATTATTGGCCCAAATGATTCTTTCATTTTATGTGTAATTATAGGGTTCTTCCTTTCCCTACGACTATCATCATTTACACACACTTCACTTTCCTTCATTTCATCACTCAATATTTCATTTTTGTCCTCAACCACTATATCCTGACTATCCTTCACCGTTTTGTGATTTTCCTTGACCTCCTGAACGTTTAATTTAGCCTCGATGGACTCGATTCTCTGCCCCAGATTTTGGAGGAACTCACCAACTTTTTTAAGTTCAGCCCACACTTCCTTGACCATATTATTATGACCCTCTTTCTGAGCCACAGTAGCCACTTCACTCACCGTTACACTGTCACTGCCGGAGTCCTGAGTGGTGGCGTGGCTGCTTGTTGCTGGAGCCTGCCTAAGTAAAGGTGACTCCTTTACCCACGCATTCGTCCGGTTCACTGGCACTGTTTGGGGCAGACTGTTTTGCTGTGCTCCCGGTGTCTGGGTAAGAGCTCTTGCTTGCTCTGTAACATTCACCGGCCGGAGAACAGCCATACTCGGCCTCTTGCTACACACAGCCGAGCTCGCATTGTGAACACCTCCACAGTTGCAGCATCTGGGAACTATTTTCTCACCCAGATTCAGTCTGTTTCTACACACAGTAGAGAGGTGAGACTTTCCGCAGAAACGACATCGTGGATCATTTTGACAGCTCCAGGATTTATGCCCCCATCTGCAGCATTTCAGGCATATTATGGGCTCTTCCACATACTTTGCTACATGCCTGTAGCCAGCCCCGGTGATGAACACTTTCTCGGGTACGTCGCCTCTCACTAGAGCCACCACCTGACTCCTAGCTTCACCTTTAATAAGGTGACGCTTGGCCCACACAAATCGTTGGTCGTCGAGTATAAACTCGGGGTCCAGAATCTGAGGGTATTTATAGATAATTACCTTCGTCAGCTTCTCGTTCCCCTCCGGTATTTCCTTAAGAATTCCATCATATCCTTGCTGGCTAAGAAACGTCACTGCCTCCGTAGAACCTACCGTTAAGTAAGGTCTGTTTACACCTTCCTTCAGCAGGGGCTCGAACTTGCGGTGTTCTCTTCCGAGTTTGACGGTCCACAGCAGCTTCTGATGATAGGCCAACGTGCATGAGGCAGGGAAGAGAAGCCTCCATCTCCGCTGACCCTCACCTTCCTCACATCGTTCCGTCCGTTTGTCTGCATCAGTCTCGGCGTCGTTCTTCATTCTCTTATCGTTTCCGTTAAGTGTATTACTGTCCACACTACGCCTTGCCTCCTGTCTTCTTCGTTTCTTCTTATTCCTTGTCAGAACTTCTAGATACTCGCCCTCCTCGTCTGACTGGCTGCTTTCAGAGGCCATGTTAATAACGTCGTGAGAAGTAGCCATGTCTTCTGGTGACTGAGTCTCCATCTCAGTACCCAGCATGGGGGGAGGGGGGGGGGAAGGTGCGGAGCAGGTATCTTGACCCGACCGCGTCCCAGGTAAGTCAGTGGTTGTTTGTGTACTAGTGCTCCAAGGTTGTTTGCTAAGGCTCTGTTTATATGTTTGCTAGAAATCCAGGTTTCTTTTTTTTTGTATATAGTTCAATTGTTTGCTATGGGTCAAGAGTTGGTGTCTAGGGCAAGTGGAGGGTTTTAGGTAGGGCTAAGGGGATTTTTGTTTGGTCGAGCTAGGAACGGAGTTTGGTTGTGCTCTGGGACTGTTTAGCTCTGTGGGGTTGGATGAGATGTATACTTGCTCGACTTACGGTTACACAACTGGTCAGGGTCCGGTTACACAACTAGTCGAGCTTCGGTTACACAACTGGTCGAGGTTCGGTTACACAACTGGTCGTGCTCTGGTTACATAACTGGTCGGGCTCCGGGGGTGTCACTTGAGCTTCGGGTTGTGCATAGTCGGGCTTTGGTTCATGCATGGTTGTGATCCAGAGGTTGTTTGGTTCGTTCATGCTAGGCTTGCGGTTACACAACTGGTCGGGGTCCGGTTACACAACTGGTTGGGCTTCGGTTACACAACTGGTCGGGCTCCGGTTACACAACTGGTCGGGCTCCGGTTAAATAACTGGTCGGGCTCCGGTTAAATAACTGGTCGGGCTCCGGTTACACAACTGGTCGGGCTCTGGTTAAATAACTGGTCGGGCTCCGGTTAAATAACTGGTCGGGCTCCGGGGGTGTCACTTAGGCTTTGGGTTGTGCATGATCGGGCTTCCGTTCGTGCATGGTTGTAATCCAGAGGTTGTTTGTTTGGTTCGTTCATGCTAGGCTTGCGGTTAGACAACTGGTTGGGCTCCAGTTTCACAACTTGTCGGGTTCCGATTACATAACAACAGGGGTGTGACTTGTTGGGCTTTGGGTTGTGCATGGTTGTGCTCCGATTCGTACATGGTTGTGCTCCAGTGGTTGTTTGTGTACTAGTGCTCCAGGTTTGTTTGCAAGGGCTCTGCTATATGTTTCCTAGAAATTCGAGTTTTTTTTTTGTATATAGTTCAATTGTTTGATATGGCTCCATAGTTGGTTTCTAGGGCAAGTGGAGGGTTTTAGGTAGCACTAAGAAGATTTTTGTTTGGTTGAGCTAGGAATGGAGTTTGGTTGTTCTTTGGGACTGTTTAGCATGGTGGGGGTTGGATGAGATGTATACTTGCTAGCCTTATGGTTGCACAACTGGTCGGGGTCTGGTTACACAACAGGTCAAGCTTCGGTTACACAACTGGTCGGGCTCCGGTTAAATAACTGGTCGGGCTCCGGTTAAATAACTGGTCGGGCTCCGGTTAAATAACTGGTCGGGCTCCGGGGGTGTCACTTGGGCTTTGGGTTGTGCATGGTCAGGCTTCGATTCATGCATTGTTGTGCTTCAGCGGTTGTTTGTGTACTAGTGCTCCAGGTTTGTTTGCTAAGGCTCTATGTTTATATGTTAGAAATCTGGGTTTCTTTTTTGTATATAGTTCAATTGTTTGCTATGGGTCAATAATTGCTGTCTAGGGCAAGTGGAGGATTTTAGGTAGGGCTAAGGTGATTTTTGTTTGGTCGAGCTAGGAATGGAGTTTCGTTGTGCTCTGGGACTGTTTAGCTTAATTGGTGGGGGTTGGATGAGATGTATACTTGCTAGGCTTATGGTTACACAAATGGTCGGGGTCTGGTTACAAAACTGGTCGGGTTTCGGGGGTGTCACTTGGGCTTCGGGTTGTGCATAGTCGGACTTCGATTTGTGTTTGTGCTTCGGATGTTGTTTGTTCGATTCATTCATGCTAGGCTTGCGGTTACACAACTGGTCGGGGTCCAGTTACACAACTGGTCGGGGTCCAGTTACACAACTGGTCGGGGTCCGGTTACACAACTGGTCGGGGTCCGGTTACACAACTGGTCGGGGTCCGGTTACACAACTGGTCGGGGTCCGGTTACACAACTGGTCGGGGTCCGGTTACACAACTGGTCGGGGTCCGGTTACACAACTGGTTGGGCTCCTGTTACGCAATAGGTCGGGTTCCAGGGGTACGTGTCACTTCAAGTTGTGCATTACCCTCTTTGTGTAATGAAATTTTAAAATAAAGTTTTAAAATAAAGTTAGATATATATACACACATACTAAAAGAATAGGGGTGGTAGGAAAAGAAAATATCAGTGTTCAGTGAGGATCCACAAGGTCTTCTCTGGGTACTCTTTATTTTCTTCTCCGAGGCTAAGGGTCCCTACTCTTGCACCAGAGGTGGTACCCCTTTTTAGGTTAAAAAAAATTATATATATTTATATAAATATATATATATATATATATATATATATATATATATATATATATATATATATATATATATATATATATATATATATATATATATATATATATATATTATATGTGTGTGTGTGTGCAGAAATAATATTAATAAAATAATTAACATCGTGTAGTGTACTCTATATATCAAAATATATTACTTTGAAACCCATATCAGTCACTAAACAAAAAATTGGGCTACTCTAATTACAAATTCGCTACTTTCAGGAATTTGGAGCTGGCAACACTGTAGCTGCCCCTAACCCCTCCATCCTGTGCTGTAGCTGCCCCTGACCCCTCCACAACAACAACAGTACAGCTGGTTCAGCCATTCATACGTCAACAAGCACGTGGTTGGCTTGTTATCTCCCTTCTTTCAAGCAATTAGAAGGAAGATTTTAGCGTAAGACCTAAATTCAGGCAGTGGGATAAAAATGGGTCGGAGCTCCAAGGACAAGAGAGATGTATATTACAGGCTGGCCAAGGAGGAAGGCTGGCGGGCAAGAAGCGCCTTCAAGCTCATACAGATCAACGAAGAATTCAACATTTTTGAAGGTATTTTGGCACTCGTTTGAAGTTATGTTGCTACCTGTTAGAAAGTATTCATTTGTGCAGTTTGTACGTTTCTTATATTGACTATTGGGCATGGCAGAAACCATATGATAATGCTTTGAAGTGAAAACTATATTGTTTGAAGTGCAGTTGTGATACACATCATCTGGACTAAATAAAAACTTCTCCTGCCAGTGTGAACACATCATATTATAAAGTCTATCAGTTCAATTGAACTAAAATAGTTCTCATAACATATCGGGTATATATTTATTTATTATTTATTTTTACAAACACATGAACACACACACCCAATAGCTAATGTTTCCCCCAAGGCAAGACTTTTTCTCCAAGCACACAGTCACTATTATGTTACAGTACTATTATTCAACACATGGAGGCCTCTTCTCCAAACATGTGGCCAGACAAAATGCAGCAATCTTCGGTGAAGGTGGGAGACCTGTTTATTCTCCCTTAAGCTCACATATTATCGGCAGGAAGGTTTACCTTTGATTACCAATCAGTGAGTTGACAAGATATGGTTATTCAATTAACCTTTTGAACATACTAAAACTATCACTGTCCCAAAGTTTGGCTAAACAACAATATTTTGATCACTCTATAATGCTATTATTTATTTAGGAAGCCGGTCGGCCGAGCGGACAGCACGCTGGACTTGTGATCCTGTGGTCCTGGGTTTGATCCCAGGCGCCGGCGAGAAACAATAGGCAAAGTTTCTTTCACTCTATGCCCCTGTTACCTAGCAGTAAAATAGGTACCTGGGTGTTAGTCAGCTGTCACGGGCTGCTTCCTGGGGGTGGAGGCCTGGTCGAGGACCGGGCCGCGGGGACACTAAAAAGCCCCGAAATCATCTCAAGATAATTAACTTGATATATCAATGGAGCTAAACAAATGCTGATTCTTAATGACATTCATGTAACTTCTGTGATAAATTTTCTCCCTGTAGTTAACATGACATATAACTAACTAAAGGCAACTGCAGCTTTCCTCTGTCATGAAGAGAGCTTTGGTTCCAAGGGCAGTTAGTGCTGATATTGCTTGGTCAGCCTCCAGGTGGCTCTCTCGTCTTCTCCCTAGATACAACAAATTTCTTTCAAGCTGGACCAATTGGGAAGAAGGAATTTGCAGTCTGCTGGGAATTAGGAACACTTATCACTCCCTAGTTTTGGCACAGAAGGGTCATGCAGTGCTGGTACACAGACATGCCATGTCTCCCCTCCCTTAGAGTAAACAGTTTCAGCCTGGTGCTTGTACTTAACTATCAGTGCTTACCTATCTGTAAATATGGGAAAGGGAGATATTTTGCCCCCTAACCATTTATACCTGGTGTGCTAATTACCTTTATCAACATTAACATTTCATCAAATTTCCAACATGTTTCTGACGGGTCACTCAGTAACTTTTCATCTCCATCCATTGCCCTCCTTTCCTGTGGAGTTAGAGGGGATGGTTGTAGGTGGTTCATGAATAATCTGGCTTACCAAGATCCCAGGTCCCCTGGGTTACCACATGGTGGCAGACGAATGTATCTAGGCGGTAATTTTGCTGCAATAACAAATTTATGGATAGTTTTCATCAGGGTTACAAATTTATCCAAGCAGTTAATGTTTTGGAGTGCTTTAGCTTTCTGTTGGCTCTGCCAAGTTTTGGTGTTCTTTGCCTCTTTGATTGGGCCAGATTCCCGGTAGGCATTTATGGGTCATAAGTCTCAGTTGCTACCAGGTTGTTGTTGTCCAATATCTGGTATGTTGTGCACTTATGATAGTAGATTGCTAAGCAAAATGAATTACTGTAAACAATATGGGTTTATGAATGTCATTTATGTCCTTTTGTTTGCGTGTCTGCTGTCTTATCAGTTAACCTTTGGCTCCTGCCAAAGTCTTTGCCTCATAATTTGAACATGTTATCATGGGTGACTATAATTTTGTACAATTAAGTTATAACTATGTGTGAAATAAGTTGATATACTTCACTGATTAGACCTGATTTTCTAGGTGTAACTCGAGTTGTAGACTTGTGTGCTGCTCCTGGAAGCTGGAGTCAGGTGCTGTCACGGACTCTTAGGTGAGTAAAGTGCAGTCCAGTTCTAGGTAACCCTTCTTTATGTAAGATAATAAAATTTTGTACTAAATTAAATAAAATGCTGAATTACAGTACAGTATTATGAATGTATTTTAAAAGTTTCATGTTGTAAAAATATATAATGGCTGCCTATATTGTGTTGTTACTGCAGAGGTGCAGCATCGGATCCATCATTAGTGAAAATAGTGGCTGTTGATCTTCAAGCAATGGCACCCCTGCCAGGAGTTGTTCAGCTCCAGGGTGACATAACAAAAGTAAGCACAGCGGAAGCCATCATTAGTCATTTTCAAGGTGAAACTGCCCAGCTGGTGGTGTGTGATGGGGCTCCAGATGGTAAGTACTGTACATACCCAAAAATATCGTGCTAACTCTACCTCTAAATATTATCAAAAGTAATCTACACACTCTTTATAATAATTGGAATAGATCTTAGGCAGGATTACAAATGAATAATATTTAAAGGCAGCTTTAAATTCTTATGCAATAATTAGATTTGTAAAATGCTATCAAAGAATATACAGGTATTTAAAAAAAACTGTTCTTTAATAACTTACACCCCTGGTCGGCCTGATCGACGACCGGGCCGCGGGGACGCTAAGCCCCGGAAACACCTGGGTAACACCTGGGAAACAAGGTAACCCCATGACTATCTCATTCTGTATGAAAAGTGAATCCTTGTTCAGGAAATAAAGGTATCCTTCGTTATGGAGACTGTATCACAATTTTATGACAGTTGTTGTGGTACAGAGAATAAACTATCAGACAGAAATGTGGTCAGCCATCAGTCAACTCCCCATCCAGAACTCGAATATATAAGCCAAATTACATACCATACAAATGTTGAATCTGCTTGAGATGACTAACAAAATTAAGTATCATTACTCTCTTGAGAATTAGTTATAAATTTCTCAACCAAAGATACATAATGAATATCTCCTCTGGCCCTCACCATGGTGTATTTCTGTGATGCCCTTTAGTAGCATCAGGCTCCAAGGCCCATGCTGACTTACCAGGTAGTCAGGACCAGAATCTGGTCATTGGCCTGGAGCTCTGGGCTGCCTAGAGGCAGCCATCTGTTCTAAGGGTTCGAGCCAGTTTCCAGTGACCCAGTTGTTTTGAATGAATTGTTTGCACAGTAGTTTGGCTGTTTCAATGCTTCATTTTCTATGAGCCTTACATTTGTTTGTAATGCTTTTCTGACTTTCTGTATGCTTTGTCGATGGAAAGGTGATAATAGACCCTAGCTCTCTGCACCTCTGTAAGCGAGGAAGTGGGGCCAGGTTCTGGTCTCCTGTGACTGATGTGACTCAGCAGCAGGAAGCCAGTGCAGCTAGAGAGCTTCAGGGAGCCAACAGAGCTCTACCAGAAAGAGGTGTTTAATTACATTCAATGCTGGTTTTTAGTAAGGATGACATTTTTATTTTTATTTTTAATTATCTGAAATGATATTGAAGTCACTGTGCTCTTTTGCACAAGATTCATTAGTAACCATCAGCGGTATGTGATGGCTGGAAAGAAAAAGTATCCATTAGGGTCATTGTGTACCACAAGAGGTCATCATATGAGCAACCCACAATGTACCACCTATGGAGCATGTATAATGTTATACATACTATTCATGTATAATGTTAATGATAATACAGTATTATATTCCACTCTGTAAACACTTTGGCATTAAAAATATGTAGAAAATTCAAGTGTTTATATTAAAGGTGTTAGTTTTAATTTTTCATTAAATTCTGTGCATAATTAGCAGTCTTGATAAAAAATTAGCAATGCTATACCATTGTATTAATATAATAAAATGTAATCAGTTTATATTTTTCGTTATTAATAAATAATATCATTATTATTAACATTACTGTCTGAGCTTGGTAATCCAAATCTTATGGTTCCCACTCCCATTCGACCTAGCAGAATTTCTTACCAGATGTGTAATAAAAAAAACTGCAAGTTTTTTATACCCCAACCCTGTTACTCCCACCATTACCCAGACATATTCAACACTTACTCATGCATTCCTTTCATTTACTCATGCATTTCCCGTCATTTACTTGAAAACGAACGGAAATTCATTCGGGTTACAAGAATTCAGATTACCAAACTTGCAGTATTGTTTTATAAGGTAGAGTACAGATTATTAGAATTTCCTTATATTTCTGCGATTCACTTGTGTGTCTAGCTCCTTCCAATGTTCCCTTGTCTTTTCTTCTTTCAATTTAGCCTGTCCTTTTCCATCCTGTCTATTTCCTGAACTTGTCCTCATAGCTGAGCCCTCATAACTCTGGTACTAGTTTAGTTTTAAACTACTGTACCATCTCAAGTTTCCTATTGTGCTTCCTGAAGTGTGGATTCTATGTCATTGATGTATTTTTCCAGTGTAGGAAAAGGATCGAATTCCTAACATGATCTCAGTGGCCTGAGGATATTTGATAGCACAAACTAAGGAAGCTACTGAGATGCTGTCCAGACAGGTACAGTATATTCCATTACATTCAACACTGTTTATATTTTTCAGTGACTGGCCTTCATGATCTTGATGAGTATGTACAAGCCCAATTGTTGTTGGCAGCCCTTAATATTACTACTCATGTCTTGGCAAATGGAGGGACCTTTGTTGCTAAGATCTTTCGTGGTAAAGATGTTACGCTCCTGTATGCTCAACTCAAGATCTTCTTCAGGCGTGTCAGTGTAACCAAACCCCGGTCTTCTCGTAATTCAAGTATTGGTAGGTAAATATAAATTATTAATGAGTACCGTATTGAGAGCACAGTAGTGTTAAAGTATTTGGCGTCTAATTAATATTACAGTACTGTACAGTACTGTATTTGGAAAATGATATTAGAAAACCTGACTGAGACAGGAAAGTTTTAAGGTGGATAATGTTAACATTTTAGTAAAGGGATGCCACACAATTATAGTACTCTTCAAAACTCTGGCGTTATCTCATGGATTACTGTATGGTCCTCACATCACCTTCAAGGCTGGCAAAATATTCAGTTTAGAAAATATGTCAAGATCCTTTACTGCCTGCACAGGATCAATTAAGCACTTAATCTACTGGAATTGTCCCAAAGCACTCGATTTGTGCTTCTTGGAGTGGAGAAAAAGGAGTGATATCTCATAATATTCACTTGGAAAGTTTTGGAAGGCTTGGCTCTAAACCAGCAAAATAAAATTGGGACATACTAGTGGAGTGAGAGAGATTCCATTCCACTGAAATGCCATAAGCACAATTGGAGAACACAAGTTAAAATCTGAGGCCGACAACTATTCAACCTTCTACCAACAAATATACAAAATATCGCTGGATCATAAGTAGAAGCTTTCAAGAGATAACTTGATAAGTTACTGCTGAAGTTACCAGATCAGCTTTATTTTGAGAGCCATGTGGCCCCATGGGCTACAAAGTCACAATTCAGGTAATCACCAGGCTGCAGTAGTAGAAGAACTCTTGAAATTGTCCATAGGTAATTCACAGGTAGGTAGAATAAGTAGGAGCGAGAAATAAAAAAGGGAGAATCTGCAAGAATCAGGATCAGAGATGAACCCACAGCTGATAAAATCCAGCAGAAAGTATTGATGCAACAAAACCCTAACTTTGATTAGCCTGATCACCACTGGGTGGTGACCCTGGACCCCAGCCAGCCCGGGTGTCCCCGGCCAGCTCCTGACTCATGAGTCACCTTAACTGGAGCCCTCAACACTCCAAAAGAAAGAAGGAATTAGTACAGTACATGGATGGGGAAGCTGCTGATGGCCCACTAGGAAAGGGTATTTCATTGCATTCAGTGCTTGATTTGTGGCAAGGCCTCTCCCTCAGTAGCTCCTCAACCTAACTCACAATTGTACCTCAATAGAGGAAGCTGGAATTTCTTATTTTTTTTAAGTACTTGTCCTACTGTGGGTAAAAGTCACTCAAAGCTTGATGATCCAAGAGCATCCTGGGAGGGTTCAGTGCTGTGATATAGGGCAACTACCTAGGGGCCTTGCTGTGAAATTGGGCTATTGTACAAGTTAGTCAAATTTTAATACAAAAAAGAGCTACTGTAAAATACAGTACTGGTAAACAGAATTTAAAACTTATTTAATTTATTAACAACCAAAATTTTTTTGTTTAAGCAGCTCATTTTGTACCTATTTTAGGATGTAATTTTAAAGGGTTATCACTTTGAGGTTCCACAGACTGACTATCTCGTCACTCATTTTTCTACTGAATGTGTTCCAACGACGCAGTACTGAGTCACTCATTAAAATATTTGTTAAAAATTTAAATTTTATCAGATCAATCTGGTAGTGGTTTTAAAATAAGCGCCTTTAGATTGCACACAATTTGATACCAAAATCAAAGATATAACATGAAACTTGATGTCCAAACACTTGAAATATTATAAATAGGCCTATGGTCCGAATATTAAAATATTTGTTAAAATTCTATTTATTGTCCTATTATCTTGGGACTAGTTTTAAAATGCGCACCCTTTTATTGCGAACAATTTGATACCAAAATGAAAGATGTAACACAAATATTCATGTCAGAACACTGGAAAGTTATAAAGATATTTGTGATGATGAGCGTCCAGAATTAAAATATTTGTTAAAAATCCAGTTATTGCTCTATTATTCTGGGACTAGTTTTAAAATACTCGCCTTTTTATTGCGAACAATTTGATACCAAAACGAGCGACGTAGCACGAAATTTGATGTTATCAAATTGAACGAGTTGAACATTAGGTTGCAATGTACAAAATGGTGCTCGTTCACGGGTAACTTTAGGCTTTCTGCAGGGAGGCACTCCAGCCTTTTGTACATTTTATTCATACACATCTGTAGGGAATTTAATTGTGAACACAATGATACCAAAATGAGCGACGTAGCGCGAGAATTAAGGTAAAAAAATGAAACGAGAATGCACGTTACTGATTTTGTGCGTTTTTGCCGACTTTACGCTTTGCTGTTGGGAGTCACGCTAGGCTTTTGGACATTATATTTATACACACCTGTAGAGAATTTAATTGCGAACACAATGATACCAAAACGAGCGACGTAGCACAAGAATTAAGGTGAGAAAGCTGGAACGAGTATACACATTTTGGTGTCACCGTGCGCTTACCCGCACGGAGGGGCCACGTTCCCCCTGTCAACTGCGAGTTTCCACGGAGCGCGAAAGTGTTAAGGAGAATACCTTACGGTTACCTTGTGATGATTTCGGGACTTAGAGTCCCCGCGGCCCGGTCCTCGACCAGGCCTCCTATAGGTGCACTTGTAGTCCATCTAAGGAAATAAAAAGAAAGAAATTATGATAATGGTGTGGTATTATTTGTTGCAGTGTCTGTTGATTGCTTGGCTTCAAATAATTAATTTAGTTAAATACAACTATTTTCTTCAGAAAATAGTTGTGGAATTAGTCTGTAAATAAATTATGTGATTGTGGAATTAGTCTGTGAATAAATGGATATTTAAAATTGTGAAGGCAGCATTCAATTTAATAAAACATTATGCTGTGTTAAAGCTTGCACATGATACGTACAAATGTTGTGATAATTAGGGCAACCGAGATAAATTACTCAGTGGAAGGACAAAGAACTGACAGTACTCGGATTAGCAGAAGTAGAATTGTGCGAGTCTTCTCTAGGAATATGATATATTTAGATACAAATAGGATGGAATAATTTCAATTTCCCAGTTATGTTTTAAATAACTCATAGTCCACTTATTAAAATGTTTCAGAAGCCTTTGTTGTTTGTGAAGATTACTCACCACCACCTGGCTACACCCCAACTATGGTAAACCCACTACTTGACCTTAGCTACGAAGGGTCGTGGCAAGAACTTGAAGGAATAAACCGTGTAATTGTACCATTTTTAGCATGTGGAGACTTATCTGCCTATGACTCGGATATGACTTACCCTCTGCAGGTAACACAATAATTGTATTTAATTAAGCATGACTAGTATTTTCTATTTTAATACATGGTATTTAATTTTCAATTTACCTCTTCACACTATGCTCACACTTACCTGCCAACAGATACTCATCAAGGATACACAGGCCTCTTCTTGGGCCTACCACAGTGGACCATTAGAGAACAACCACCCCACAGGCTTCAGGCCGCCCTCCTCGTTGCCACTATATGAGACACATGCTATAAATTGTCCTCCCACTGCTCACAACACTTGTTTCTTTCGAAGATTTTTGTAGATTCCTCTCCAAAACGTCAAAATATCCTCTTTCCACTTGAGCGATTCCGTAGGAGTTATCCCTCTGGCCTCGACATTAGCAATTGACGTTGCAAGCCCTCCACACACGTCACGCTTCCAGCAATGATGTCATCTTTGCACACAGCACGTCACATACTGCGACATCTTATCTTGTTTCCATAAAGTTGCTCATATTTGCCCTTATTTCTCTTCAGTGATATCCAACGATGGTTGCTTGTATTAAATCATTCCTCTGAATCTTCTGTAGGACCAAGTGAGGAATAACTCTTACTTTGGGGGCAGGGCGTACATCATGAGACTATATGGGGTTCGGTTTGGAGAGATATCTACAGAAATCTTTGAAAGAAACAAGTGTTGTGAGCAGTGGGAGGACAATCTGTGATGTGTGTCTTGCCATAATAATTATATTAATTTTCCTAATACCTTTCCTTTATTTCCTTTTTATAGCATTTTGTATCAAATATCCCCACTTTGCTATACCTTTCATTATAATTTCTTTCTTGCCTTATATTTTGTTTGTATACTGTACAAACCTTTGTCTAAAGGATACTGTCTATCCTTTTGAGTTGCCACCTCAGAAAAATGAAATATTAAATTGCCCGAACCTAACCTAACCGATGGACTCAAGAATAGAAATCGTAACAGCCCATCAATTATGTGAGACACTGTGATTACACGATACAGTACTATATTTTGATGTTGGGGAGTTTGTCATCAAAATATGATATATATTATTCGGGAGGACATATTGATTACAGTACAAACTTGATTCAATGGGACTATATGGGACCAATCCCAATTCATTGCAGTGAGAGATTTCTTGCAACTGGAGATGCCTCCAGGACACATTTCGTATGCCCTATGGGCTAATTTCTCTTAGCGAAATTTTAATTTGAACCTATACAGTAATATGATAGACAACAACCAGTGAATGTGTCTGTAAAGAAATTTAATCACATCAAACTTGTTTCTGGTGTCCCCCCAGCCTCAGAACTCATCTTTAAAAGGTAGCAGGGCCATACCTGAGTGAACAAAAACCATGGCAACTCAAAACCAAAACAAACCATGGAATTTTATGTCAATATTTTCAATAGCCTTCCCAAGCCTCCAACTGTAATTTGGAATGTGTCCATCTACAAAAATCATTAAAAACACGATTGGAGCCATATTACGGGTGTTACCATTCATGCCCTAATATTTCCCATGTTTATGGGCTGATTTTACTGAGCAAAATTTAAATTTCAACATATCATATGAAGGACAACTACCAAGAGAACTTGTCTGTAAAGAGATTTAACAACATCTAGCATGTTGACCAGACCACACATTAGAAGGTGCAGGGACGACGACGTTTCGGGCCATCCTGGACCATTCTCAAGTTGATTATCGACTTAAGAATGGTCCAGGACGGACCGAAACGTCGTCGTCCCTTCACCTTCTAGTGTGTGGTCTGGTCAATATACTTTAGCCACGTTATTGTGACTCATCGCCTGCAACATCTAGCATATTTCCCATGTCCTAGCCTGGAAACCTCATTTTCAAAGAAAAAACGACCCATATTTATGAACGAAAACCAAGGAATCTCAAAATGAAATTACGTAACCATAGAATTTGGTTTTAAATATGTTCAATAGCTTTCCCAAGCCCCTGACTGTTTCTTGTAATATTGTGTTCATATAAACGAAATCATGAAAAATGTGATTGGAGTCATAGCAAGAGAGTTACCATTCCAAATATTTACTACACTATGGGATGATTACTGAATGAAATTTTAATTTCAACCTGTCATATAAATGACAACTACCAGGAGAACCTTTCTGTAAAGAGATTTAACCACTCTAGCATATTTGCCATGTCCTAGCCTCAGAATCTCATTTTCAAAGGAAAAATGGCCCATATTTTACTAAATGAAAACATCTGCAACAGGAAATAAAAATGAACAATAATATTTTATTTTAAATATGCTCAATGGCTTTCCCAAGTCCCCAACTGTTTCTTGTAATGTTGCCTGCATCTTTGAACTTTGTTCCAACATCCTAAGCAAATCCACACATCCCCAGCTTGAGCAAACTCTGTTCGTTGAATCAGGCGAGTAAATCCCACCTGGAAAGTGTGTTCCAACTGGAGATTCACTAAATTAAGGTTCCACTATTCTTGGTTTTGTATCCCTAAATAATTTTCTGTTCATATTCATGCAGTTTCTGTTGTCTCTTGCCTTATACCTCATCTGTCTCCAAATGTTTCATCAGTTGGGTGAAGGACAGCCATATGAGTATCGCCCTCCAACACAGCCGCCTATCAACCCAGCCTACACTACTGCAGTCGCCATGAAGCGTCAACAGCATCCATCTTCAACTATATCTGCTGACTCTACCCAAGAAAGTGAAAGTGTCACCACAAAAGAAATTGAAAATGATAAAAGTGAACAATGTGAGCAAGAGAGAGTACCAGTCAGTCTCCGTGAGACTGATGATGCTAGTGCACAACTGCAACACTTGCATATTGATGGTGCTCGGGGAATTGATATTTCTTAAGAAACTGATTATTGTTTGAAATATATAAACACGTCTCCTCCAATGGATTAGTTGGGGCTTGACCATTTCCATTAGATGGAAGGGGGAGGGAATTATTAGGGGAAAGAGCCAAGCCATTACGACTATACAGTGACACCTCGGCTTACGAATGCCCCTATTTACGACATTTTTAGGTTATGAGCCCAATTTCTTCTGAAAATTTGAATTGGGTTATGAGCTTTCCCTTGGGAAACGAGTTTGTTGATACGCGTATGGCCGACCCAGTGCATGGTGGCACGGCGGTCGTGCCTCAGTTTACCAGTGGCTCCCGCCTAGTGACAATCGCGCCTGAATTCTTTGTAAAAAATTTCAGTGTTTTTGGATTTTTGGGTATTTGAACATAGAAGTAATTATTATATATCTTGTCATGGGTCCCAAGAAAGTCATTGGTAAGGTTCAACCTAAGAAAATAGTTGTGAGTAGAGGCAGTAGAGGATGTCCCTTCCTCATTAAGAAAATGTGTGAAGTATGGGAAGAACTGCAAAGTTTTGTTGTAAAAACTCACCCAGATAAATCTGTAGCAGGCCATTGCATTGACCTTTTAAATGACAATGTGATGTCTTACTACAGACAAGTGTTAAAATGTAGGGAAAAACAAGTGTTATTAGACAGTTTCTTAGTAAGACAAGCAAGCAGTGAGCTCAAGCAGGTCCTAGTGGTATGCAGGCAAAATGTGCCAGAGAGTACCCCAGAGAAGTCATCACTGCCTGATGTTATACTGTAATGGAAGGGGACTCCCCTTCCAAACAGTGACACCTCTCCTCCTCCCTCCCTTCCTCACCGTCTTCCATACGCCAACAAGAGTCATCAGTAAAGGTAAGTAATAACTTATACATACTTTAGTACTGATGATTTGGGTGAATTAAGTATAAAATTTACTTTGAAATAATATTTTGTGGGAATCTGGAACGGATTAATTCAATTTCCATTATTTCTTATGGGGAAATTCACTTCAGTTTACAAATACGAGTACTGTATTCTGCTTACGATCCATCTCTGGGAACGGACTAAATTTGTAAGCTGAGGTACCACTGTATAGCACTTGGAAGGGGTCAGGATAAGGATTTTGGATGAGATGGGGGGGGGAGGAATGGTGCCCAACGACTTGAATGGTCGGGGATTGAACACCGACCTGCATGAAGCAAGGTTGGGCAAGTGTTCCAATGTTCAGAGACTTAATTTTTCACTATTTTCATAGAGATAATGCTGTACAAATAAATTTACTGTCAAAAAATGTAAAACACATTTTTGCATATATTTTGATGCCAAGTTCACATAAAAAAATAATATAAAAACCCTACTGTTTTAATTTGTTCACTTAGCCCTAACTTGGCTGAGCTATAGGAGTTGAGATTATAGCTCTGTATGGGTACAGATCTGTAGGGGTATTTTCCACCAAATAGTTACTATAAATAGGAGGATTACTATTAATAATAAGTCACTATTTATATTTATATTATTATTAAATAAGTTATTCTTTCAGGAGGATGGGTTGTCAATGTCAGTGATTCCCAACTGGTGACCCAATTGGGGGGTCTTTTGAGTATTAGAAAATAGAGCCATTTCTAAAAAGATTGAGAACCGCAAGTCTGTGGGGTTCATTTGGGTGCTGTACTTAATTTCCACCTGTGTTCCCTCCATCGTATACCACTCATTCCAAATAGTTTGCCCTTGTATGATTAGTCTATTTCCATGAGAATTCTGTTTGAAATTCACATCTCTCCTAGCACTTCTATCTTCGAGTGATATGTGCTTTTATTCCTTCAGTTTTCCTAAATTGTCTGGAAGATGGCAAGCAGTGGATGTTGTGATCTTATTTAAGTTTTAGCAGGCATATGTCTGCAACAAAATTAAAGTAAAATATTGTGTTGTAAGATCAAAGTGAAAATGCCTACACCAGTAATATTTAAGCTGGATTGACAGGCCAATAAGAATGTCTATAGCTTCAGTGAGGCAGATACAGGGTATATACGCTACCCCGCAGAGCATGAACAAATTATAGGCTCACTATAGCCCGTACTACATGGACATTTCGTTCTGAGTAGCTAAATCTAAAATAACAGCAGCATGCCCAAAGATCTGACCAAGGGCACGTTGTGATTGGTAAGAAAGAGAGGCAATTTCTGGCATTTGGAAAGTTGAATTAGTTATCACAGCTTGGGGGAGCAGAGACAGGAGGCTAGGTTGCTCAATGTGATTCCAGTGGATATAGATGTTTGCTGAAGTGGAATGGACTTGTAAATTGCTGGCTTATAGGTGATGGAGAACATACATCTCAACAGTCATAGCCAGATATCAGTCAGAGGTCAAGATAACCACACCAATGTGATATTCCTAGGTGAAGAATACTGAGGAACTGTTGTGACTTTTAGAGAACTAGTAACTCGCAAATACTTGCTTCACATAGTGACAGGTGGATTCATAGTAAATTTCTGATGCATCCATTTATACCACATATCTGTTCACCTAGGTTAATAAAGAGAGATCCAGCCGAAGAAACCACCATAGACACTACCTGCACAAGAGTCTGGGCAGGTATCTCAAAACTTAAGATTGTGCAACCCGTCCTCACACTAGGCTGTTTAAAGCAGCACCCGTCGTCCCCAGACGCATTCGTCAATTTTAACATTCTGTGTATTAAACATTGGTTTGTTTTTGTATATAAATTAATAGTATTATACATAAAAATTCTATGTATACTGTAGTTAGGCGTAGGTTAGGTTAGGTGTTCAGGTTCTGTTGGTGAGTATTTTATTTGAAGTAAGTGGGTGAAGCATTTATAGAATTGTGATTCGAACAGATGATATGAGTAAAGCACTTGTTCTGGAAGTGTTCAGACGTCATCAGTTGTGAGTTGTGTGTAAACCACTTTTCATTCATAAACAGGGGATTTGGCAGCTGGATTAACGAGCTTGGATCTTTGTATGTGAGGATGGGCTGGATTGTGGTACCAGATGCTTTTTTACCCATAGGTTTATAAACTCATAAAGCCTACAGGTTGAAGCCATAAATGCCAAAATATTTCTGCAATTCAAAATCGAGCTCGATAAAATAATCAGGACTAATGGGGTTGGGGACCCTTGACAAGCTGCCAGCTTCCTGTCCTCATCAAGGCCACTGGAGACATGGGAGCTCTCAGGTAAATTCAGAAAGTATTACTTGGCAATTCGCCATTGTTGCTACCATTTTTTGTGTTGTTATCAAGGACTTAAAATTTAAAATAAAATACCTAAGAATTGTTCAGTTTTCCTCAAAATGTAACTAAATTTTCTAGTCTTCATTGCATTATGTATTAAAAATAAATCTAGGGGCCTCTTTGCTAAATGATTTTGAGGGTTCAGTTCCTGAGCCCATTATGTGGGTGTGTGTGTGCAACCTTTTCCACTCACAGGATGGGTATGGGGGTCCACTATTACTCATGCAATGGGGTACTGTGTACTACAGCTCATGGGATGGGTATGGGGTGCACATTAAATTATCAAACTAAACTAGCATAGAGAGCCATGTAAAGATATACTGTATATGGCATCCATAGCACCTTAGAGCCAGAGAAGACAAGGGTGGTTATTTCTTAATATGAGACACTTATAACTTAGGAATTAGTGATGTAGAATTGAAGTGATCGTTCTTTATTGTTTTATCTTTTACAAAAATTGTTGCCTAAACTTTAAGGCTATTTCCTCGTTAGAGTTACATGTATTAAAAATATTCAAGTATATACATACATTTTTTTATGTTTTTAAATTGAGTAATTTTTTAATTAATATAAGGTTCACAATTTAAATATTAAGAAATTGTTGAAATAGTTTAAATGCTGTACATTGGTGTGGAATGGCACTATAAATGAACCAGCCCTCATGCAATTTCTTAAAATAAAAAATATATTATAACTATAAATGAATGTTATTAAATAATGTTTCACAAAATATAATTTGTGTTAAGAACAATATTTTTCTTAGTAATAATTTAGACTGCATGTATAGACACAGATTTTCTTTCATATACTGTATAATGAGTAAATTAAAAAAAAATCTGAAAATTATATGAAAAAAATATAAAAATGTTATCCTAAATTATAAAGAGCATCTGTCTGCTTTCAGTGTAATACTGATGACTAGACTCTTGCAAATATACTGAGTTGTTTAACAAAAATGATGATATATAGACCAAAAATTACATGGTATAATTTTAAGTAATTTAATAGTGTTGGCTAGAGCAGAGTGGCATGATTTGATGAGAGAGATTATATGTGAGAGGGGAGTGTATCAGTGTATCAGAAGAGAGGGGAGAGTATCAGAGGGGAGGGACAGTGTATAAGAGGCGGAGTATAGCATACATGAGGGACGGGATAATATATATAAGTGGAGAGGAATAGTGTATAAAGGGGGAGAGGGATAGTGTATAATGGGAAGAAATAGTGTGTACGAGGGGAGGGCATAATATATAAGAAGTTAGAGATACTGTAGTGCATAACAGGAGAGCGATTGTGTATAAGAGATGAGGAATTGTGTAAAAGATGGGAAGGATAGTGCATAAGGGGAAGGAATAGTGTAAAGATGTGAAGAATAGTGCATAAGGGGAAGGGATAATGCATAAGAGGGGAAAGATAGTGCATAAAAGGGGAGGGATAGTATATAAGAGATGAGGAATAGTGTAAAATATGTGAAGAATAGAGCATAAGGGGAATGGGTAGTGTATAAGAGGGGAGGGATAGTATATTAGAGTGAAGGAATAGGGCATAAGAGAGGAGAGAGAGTATATATGAGGGGAGGCATAGTATATAAGAGGGGAGGCATAGTGTATAAGAAAGCAGGGATAAAAGTATAAAAAAGCAGGGATAAAGTATGAGAGAGGGGATACAAGTACAAAGGGAGGATAAAACACAGAAGGCAGGGGGTTAAAGTATATAGACGATGCTAGAATATAGTGTAATTAGCTAAGAAGACTTGGCCATGTAAAGACCAAATTAAAATAAGGGTTGTCATGTGTTTCTTATTTTACATAAATATTATTGATAATTAAGATCTTACAAGTAGAGGGATTCTGGTTTCCACACAAATGGAAACAATTGGGTGTATGAGAGTGTAGAGTGTGGCAGGTCACTGGTAGGAGACCTGGGCAACGTAGCCGGAGTCTCCACTGACGGTGTAGGAGACGACCTGCACACGGCCATCGGGCAGGAGGACGCGGTACTCGCCGGAGGTATCCGGTCCGTCCCGACGCTCAGCGTGCGCGAAGTCGTTACCGTAGTCTGGCGCATTGACCTCATAGCCGAACTCGTAGCGGGGCTGAGGAGGTAGAAGCAAGTCGTGAGGGTCATAAGGAGGTTCTTAGTCTGTTATACAGGTTTGGGCCCCTCTGAAGTCAGGCTCAGTGATAGTGTATATTCTTTGTTGATGTATAGGTTAACAAGCTCATCAATACTGTAACTTGCTTAGCAAAGAAACAATTTTGGGTTTAGTTTCTGGGAGGGTCAGGCTCATAATAGAGAGGGGACAGTCTCATAATAGAGAGCGGAACACTCATAAAAAAGAGAATGGCTACGACTCATAAAAATGGGACAATGAGAGTCACAATTCACTGCAACATAGAGGTACCCAACTTTTTGGTTACTTTCAATTGGTTTCTAGGATCAATGTCCTAGTTGGGAGTAGCTGGGCTGAGCTAGATGCAACACAGCTACAACAGGGACAGATAGACTCAACAGTTACAGGGGGACAGAAAGCTGAACAGAGCTACAGGTAGGGGGGGGGACAGACTCAACAGAGCTACGGGAGAACAGATAGGCTCAACACAGGGAGAGGGAGGGATAGCTAGGCTCAACCCAAAGATATAGGGAAATATTTTGGCTCAACCCAAAGATATAGGGAAATATTTTGGCTCAACACAAAGATATAGGGAAATATTTTGGCTCAACACAGATATAGGGAAATATTTTGGCTGAACACGAAGATATAGGGAAATATTTTGGCTCAGCACAAAGATATAGGGAAATATTTTGGCTCAGCACAAAGATATAGGGAAATATTTTGGCTTAACACAAAGATATAGGGAAAATTTTTGGCTCAACCCAAAGCTATAGGGAAATATTTTGGCTCAACCCAAAGATATAGGGAAATATTTTGGCTCAACAAAGAGGAGGAATAATGAATGTCCGAATGGATGACGATGCCCAAAACTTGTCCTCGTGCCATATGTACCCTGAAGAAAGAACTAGGGATGAGTACTCACTACGGTGGCATGGTGGTCTAAGAGCTGAGGTACAGCGAGGACAGCAGAAGACAGCATCACAGTCAGCGTCACTGTCATCAATAGTACCTGCAGGATAGAAGGGAGTGATGTTGGGTGGGATGTCCTGCACATGTCTCCTCACCTAACGTTGCCTTACAGCTCTGCTCAGGTAAGACAGACGAGAATTTGTGTCTGATGTTTAGCATCGTAATTCTACAATATTAAATATTTTCAGTCATGTTTTGTTGTTGAGTGTTCTGTAACTCACTGCCCTGTGGTCTGAGGACGGGCAAAACGAAATGCTGCTAACATTCTATGTTCTTATTAATTAAATCCTACTTAGCAGATTCATCTCAGCCAATGATAGTGAATCTATAATCGTTTTCCCTCGGAATTACCCGCAGTCGTTTGTAGATATGGAATTCATTACTTGCATTTATTGTGCGTTGTTAGTTTGGTATATATATATAAAGCCGAGGGAACAGGCACCAGTAGCTGCTGCTGGCACCCACCAGAGTGCCACGCTAGGCTGGCTAGCGTGGCACTTCACCACATCTGAGCGGGCGGGAGAGCCTGAATGATCCTGATGTTGAAATGAGCAATTCTTTGGACACAAAGCAAATTGTTTGTTTTATATAGACCGGTTGAATTCTTCCTATAAGTCCTCTATATTTTATATATAAGGAATGTACTTTTGAGTAATATTTTCCTGCCATATTCTTCCTTCCTTAATAGGTTAAATAATGAATAGCATAAATAAACACTCTTATTTCCGGCTTTGATCACATGTAATTCCCGGAAGCCGCGGACAGCACACGCAATATGATCCATGTACTGTACTCGCCCCCAATTAATGTGCTTACACGCCAGAACGGTTTTTTTTTTAATTCGGTGTTATTAATATTTTCCCTCTTTATTCGCATCATATTTACGTTTAAATCTGTTTTGAATTAGTATTGACAACTTCCGCATCTAATTTATTTTGTTTATTTTCGACCCTTACGTTGAAGGAGTTCTTTTTGACATCTGACTCATTTGAATCTATAGTTTGGATTCATGACCTCTCATGCTACTGTTTCTTGCTTTAAACATTGTTTTTTATACCTATTTAGTTAATTCCACTTAGATTCATGAACGTCGGTATCATTAATATATAAGTTCAGTTCCAGGTCACTCAGATTCCTCAGTCTTTCTTCATAGCTCTGTCCCTTTACCTCAGGATTGAGCTTTGTTGCATATCTTAGGATTTTTTATTTTTTGGTAGGTGTTCCGGGGCAGCATACTCACGAGTGGGAATCACAAAGGTTGTTTATACTGTTCGGAAGGCTCCTTTGTCAGAGTTCCTCAAGTTCATCTGGACATGTGTAAGTATAAAGCTGACGTTATGCTGCTGATGTTCACCAAACCTGTTTTTTTTTTCTTCTGAAGTGGATAGTTGCGTAGTTGTAGTTTCAAGCGCGGGTTGGACATGTATATGAGTGGGATTAGATGGTTATAGATAGGAGCTGCCTCGTATGGGCCAATAGGCCTTCTGCAGTTGCCTTTGTTCTTATGTCCCCATCATTTTTCACTGTATTTGACGTCTTCTCGTTCCTATTCGAATCCTGATTATTTTGCATTTTTTTTTAGTTAAAATCCAGTAGCCTTTTCTCATACCACTTCTAGCGACAGTCTAGTACATTTTGCAATGTATTGCACTTCTCATCGTCAGGAAATGTTGATACGAATTACCGGTAACTTATTTCCTATGTTAGATCGTTAACGTATTTTAAAATTAATATGGGCCCTAGAACTGACCCATGAGGTACTCCACTTATTACCTCTCAATCCTCTCATATCACCTGTCTCAATGTGGTTTTAGCCTTGATAACCAAACAACACATCACACAATGATGAAACAACGACGTTTCGGTCTATCCTGGACCTATTCGGTCTATCCATTCATTATCAAGTGGTCCTGAACTTCTTTCGTGAAACATACTCAATCAGCCACCTTAGCATTCATCCCGATATACCTTTCTGATTCACTAATATGCATAGGGATTGGTTGTGAGGAGCAGCGTTGTAGTTTTCTGGCCATTCAAGAAGATGAATGATCTTGAATGGCCAATATCTTCAACATCTCGCCCTCCCTCGTCTCTTTGATCGTTGCCATCTTGTGGAACTCTAACGAGGTGGTTAAGCAAGAGTTCTCTTACCTGAATCCCATGTTAATGTTTGAAAACAAAATTCACATGTCTTATGTGTTACCAGTATCAAGAGCTGATACTGAAGATCTGTGGAGGTGCGACGACACCCTGCGTGATGGGAGATGTCTCCCATGACCAAATGGCCTACGTGACTCAGAACTGCCACCAGTAACATACCTTGTGGGCGTCCATGGTGGGTGTGAGGGAGGTGTGGCGAGGGTGAAGTACCGACGGAAAGTGATGCTGGCGTGAATAACACCCTCCCTTTATGTAGCTGCCACAGGCACCCTCCCCTCCCAGGGAGGAGCAACCTCCAACACATACTAACACCCTCTTTCTTCCTCTTCCCCATCACCCTCCTCCTCTCCACTACACCCAATTCCCCCCCTTTCCTCTCCCCTCCCATCATAATAGCTCCTTGCATTATCACTTCTTAGTCACCCATTTCTTCAGTACAATCACCTTTTATTTATGTACACACACACACACACACACACACACACACACACACACACACACACACACACACACACACACACACACATATATACACATAAAGAGGTACAATGGGTCAAAATACAGAAATTGGTGATTAAGTGGACCATTCTTTCCTCCTCCTCTTTGTTTCCTCCTTTACCTTCTTCCTTCGCACTCCCCCCCCCCCTTCCCCTCCCTCCGGGCCGTCCCCTCTGTTATAATTATTCACAGCAAAATAGTTAATTACTGCAATATATTTTACGAGAGGCCATTCCCTGCACCCTTCCTCTGCCTCTCACCCCCTGGCCTCGCTCCCTCTAATATAAGACAGAATTCAATATTAATATCACTGAGGAACACACTACACTCAAAACACCTCTTGTTGTATTTCGGCGCAGTTAAAGCCTAACTCTAGAACTGATATAATAAATTAATTTAGCATAGTTATTTTTTTAATCGGTTAATCCTCCTTTAATACTAGGCTACACGTGTATAACTGGCGAGTACCTTATTAAATAGTAGGCTACTAGTATATTAGGTGCTGAGGGAACCTGTACCCACTTGAATCTATAGACGCTCAACTGTTAGAATGGATACAAGGTTATCTCTCCAACAGCACTGTTTGATGGCTACAAGAGTGAAACTAAATTAATGCAACTAGACAATCCTCAAGATGGAGTCTTAAGCCTCACATTGTTCGATTTACCTATAAATACCTAACAAAAATATCTCGACTAGTCCCCAAAACATTGGTACATTGTATTAGCTATGTTGACCTAAATCTACCCTGAGACGCAAACCATTTTAAACTGTACACACACGGTATGAGTATGTGGTGCACAATAAACTACCGCTCACGGGATGAGTATGGAGTGCACAATAAGCTACCGCTCACGGGATGAGTATGGGGTGCACAATAAACTACCGCTCACGGGATGAGTATGGGGTGCACAATAAACTACCGATCACAGGATGAGTATGGGGTGCACAATAAGCTACCGCTCACAGGCTGAGTATGGGGTGCACAATAAACTACCGCTCACAGGATGAGTATGGGGTGCACAACAAACTACTGCTCACAGGATGAGTATGGGGTGCACAACAAACTACCGCTCACAGGATGAGTATGGGGTGCACAATAAACTACCGCTCACAGGATGAGTATGGGGTGCACAATAAGCTACCGCTCACAGGCTGAGTATGGGGTGCACAATAAACTACCGCTCACAGGATGAGTATGGGGTGCACAACAAACTACTGCTCACAGGATGAGTATGGGGTGCACAACAAACTACCGCTCACAGGATGAGTATGGGGTGCACAATAAACTAGCCGCGGTTGGCAGGAACAATCAAATTCGTCAATGTTGCGGATCAGTGAAGACTACGTAATCCTGAGTAGCATCACACGATCCATGGCTCACTGGCTGATGCTGACATAACCAAAGTAAGAATGGCAACAACAAGGAGTGAAAACAAACTGATGAGGATACCATTGTCAGGATATTAGATGCTTTTTCCCTATACTTCTCCATTAACTTTATATTAGGAAACGTGTTTAACTTTTTAGGTCTCTATTTACATGGCGTGTTTGTATAGATTTAGTCGCACTCGTAGAATGTCGAGCTAATTTTGTGTGTAAGGTTTTGTAATGTTTTATTACATCCGTGTTGGAAGAGAATGTATGGAGAGTGTATGTTGGGCGTGAGGCTGTGTATGGTACAGTATATGTTGTATGAAGCCAGACTTTGCTATATTTCTGAGAGCTGCTTTTTGCTGCATGATGATGGGTTTAAGGTAGTTAGCGGTGGTTGAGCCCCATGCACAGATACTGTAAGTTACATTGGGATAAATTGCCAAGTGAGAGTATAAGAGGAGCAGTGGGAAGACATAGTATGTGATTCTTCATATTATGCTAATTGTTTGCATGTTTTTGGGATATGTATTATATTCGTGCTGAATTAGGCTTATATAGTCTCTTGTCAATACAGATGTCTAGAATTATTCCCACTTTAACCCTCAATCTTAAATTTTAATATTATTTATTTAAATTTATATTTGGTTAAATATCTTTCAAAATAGTTAAATTAATAATTCATTGTGTTGGGGGACAGGTAGCCAGTTTATATATACATGTATTAGGCTTTTATCGAGGGATCGAATTACTGACCCTTCCCAGGATGCAACCCGACAATTACTCGGACTCTGCCATATTTTTCAGGCATTGTCAACTTTGCCATTTGTTTGTCATTGTGGACTCTGACTTTTGAGAAGAGTTTTCCGACTTTGCCATTTGCTAGTCCAGTTGGAACTTAGTTTTTCTGAAGGCAAAGTTATAGTTCACTGACTTGTGTTTATTGTTCATGCTGAGACATTAACCCCCCCCCCCCCAACTCTAGTTATGTAACGTACATAACCATGTACGTAACATGTACATGTATGTACATAACCATCATGTTCACAACCAGCCAGTCTTAAGCTGTCTAATGTACCAATGTTACTAGGTGATCTTTGCTTAGTGACATCTAGCTGCTAGCTATGACTTGTGACTTGTATTAACTTGATTGTTACTTAGTTGTGGGTATATGTATATAGATATTGTAAATAAGCTGTGTCGTGTAGATAAGTTTTCCCCAGTAAACTGGTGGATTTTACTTAGACTTTCACTCAACCCTAGATATTTTGAACTTGCATATTTGAGGCTAGGCGGTTCACTGATTTATGAGGGGAAAGTTATATTCCACGAGCCTTGCTAGGGAGCATGACATAACATGCAACCCGTCCCCAGACCAAGTCCATTCCATCCAGCGGCAATGGACTTGGTCTTGGAACACTCACACCAATTAAATGAGTCCGCACCGTTCTTCAGCACACCCATGCACATAGTTTACAGTTTACTCCCACTCAAGACACCCCCACCCTCAAGCTACATGAGGGTGTTCACGGTCGTCACAAAACACTGACTACCTCGTGGGTGTTCTTGTGTGACTTCCCGCTCTGCAAGACGTACCAGGGATGGGCTTCCGGAGTCGCGACGCCGCCCACCAAATTCGAGTTTTTCCTTGCCTCATGACCGTCCACGAGAGGTTACGGGAACGTGTAATAAAACCACGGAATACGTGTGACGGAAATGTTCGGCTGCGGATACGTTTTAGAGAGATGGATTTGATGTTTGGATCATTAACGTGCGCTGTCTAGATAATATTTTTAGAGCTTTGTAATGTTCTTAGATACTTCATACTTCGTGAAAGATGTATGACTGTTTTCAGATCTCTGCCAGTTACTGTGCAACGTGTTCAGTTGTCTTCATCGTACGTTCATTTGAAATCAGGTTTTCAAGAAAGTACTCTGACATAAGTTCTTGCTTTTTATGTTTTTTTCTATCGTTCTCTAATTCGTATGTCTCAGATATCAGGCAACGCGTGCTTCCGGCCCTTAATGCTCATATAAAAACAACTAATTATCTCAAATTCTCCAGAAATATTAAAGACTTCATATATTAATGGAAGGACCTTGGGTGCTCTTTCCTCCAGAGGCTTTGTTATGGAGACTTGGTCAAGTGAAAGCCGCAAGAATTCAATATACTTAAATCTGAAGGTTGGCCAAGCGTTCCCAAGCCCTCTTATACCCATCTCTTTCCTTGTCCAGTTGAAATTGTCTGTCTCAGTTTCTCGCATCGCTTATACTTGATAACTTCTTTGTGACGCTTTCTCAGTTGACCTTCACGTTTTGTTTAGCTTCCACTTACGACTGTGGCTCCTGAAGGAACAACAACACTTCCGACTGTGGCTCCTGAAGGAACAGCAATAACTGGGTGCTGTTGCCTTATGCCGTAGGATCTTGAGTCTTTCTCTGTATCGTGTCGCATTTACTGGAGCAACCTTTTGTTTTCTTTCATTGTCGCGCGCTCAAAAAGTCTGTAATAACGGCAGTGACTCCTACAGCGTTCTTGCTCTGAATTTTCTTTTGTTGTAGTGTTTTTTGTTATCCCCCGTGACTCACTTTTAACAACTTCCTCTTGCTTTACCACGTCCTCATTGTCATGGTGACTAATGAAGAATCTGGAATCACTGCAGTAGAGGAATTAGTGTCCTTCTACCTCCACCCAACACTTTTTCTTGCCCCTTTGCCTGTGTTGGATGTCTTCCTCCTCACGGACGCGTTCCAGTTGCCCGCCGTTGCTCAAGGCCCTTCAACCTGGCGCGGTCGATCGTCGAGGGCCAAGTTCAGAAGTCTGCGTCGAAATGGGTCAGAAGTCCGCTTCGGAGGACGTTGCCTGGGAGTGTCCAGGGTGACTATATATGAGGTCTTTTTCGGTATACATGTTCCACATAAATTATATACTGAAAAACTACAAATACATATTCAATTTAGTCTATTTATATTTTATATAAAACATTAAATCAAATCTAATTTTTATTCAGGAAAAGTACATACATTAAGGGGGTAGAAATAGCCTAAGCTACTCTATCCCTTTGAGATGTATTTTTTCCTTGTCTCAATAAACATACTTGAACTGGAATACATACATAGATGTTGAGTTACAAACATCATATTGGATTTAAAGATAGATCTAGTACATACAATACCTAAAGCCACTATTACGCATAGCGTTTCGGGCAGGGTTGGGGGGGGGGGGGAAACTGATTAGGCTATGGCATACTTCTCTTCTGGGATAAACTGCTGGTCGAGGGGCCCTGACAAGTGAGGCTGCTGGCTGATTGATTGATTGATGAAGATTAAGCCACCCAAAAGGTGGCACGGGCATGAATAGCCCGTAAGTGGTGGCCCTTTGGAGCCATTACCAGTATCATTATTTGATACTGGAGATCTGTGGATGTGCTACTGCACCCTACAGAGAGGTCGTGACCTCTGAGGCTGTTGGCCAAGAGACCTGACAAATAAGACTACGGGTCGAAAGTACTGACAGCTGAAGCAACTCCATGTCAATTAACTTACATGCAAGGATACTAGTCGATTACCTCATGAGGCAACTAGTCGATTATCTCATATGAGGCAACTGGTCGATTACCTCATATGAGGCAACTGGTCGATTATCTCATATGAGACAACTGGTCTATTATCTCATATGAGACAACTAGTCGATTATTTAACAATCTTATTATAATCTTAATAATAAGATTGTTATTTTAATCTGAATTAGTATTAAGTTGTAGTCTAAGTTTTTCTCCACAACTTGCCCGAAACGCTGTGCGTATTAGTGGCGTCAGGCATTGTATGTATTATGCTCTATCTATAAATCCAACATTATGTTTGTAACACATTTTCAATGTATGTACCTTTACCTGAAAAAATCTTATCTAGGTGTCAGGTCCTGACATTTAGATAGAAGTTACCCTTTAGTTTTACATTTTCTTTTCTTTTAGGATTTATAGAAAACAGTAACATGGTTAACTAAGGAAATATACAAAAATTTTATCAAAATTAGTATTTTGGTTACATTATTTTTCGAATGATAGTGCTCCATGCTCCAAAATTCTTATAATTAGAGGTTTTTATGTGTATAGAAACACGATATATAATTGTATTGAATTAATAATACCCACGCACATGTCAAATCTTGGAATTATATAGGGATTTTAAGCAGAACCATGTTAAATTAATAATTAAATAAATTTATATAGTAAAATAAAGGAGGGATATACTACAGAACCTATCACAACAGAGTCTACTATGTAGCTCCCTGTGAGAACATTAATGCACCTAGATACTGTGTAACATTAGTATTTACCTGATTTACCTAATGGCCACTAACTCTAGTGGCCTCGACGAGGACAGGAAGCCGGTGGCTTGTCGAAGGTCCCCAATTTGCCTTGATGATCTTTTCCAGGTATACTTTAAAACTCAACACAGTTTTGTCAGTTACGGCTTCAGCGGGTAGGCAGTTCCATTGGTTAACTCTGTGGGTGAGTAAGCAGTTGTTCTCAGTCCTACATTGTGGCTTGTTGAGCTTGAACCCGTTGCTCCTTGTTTGTGTCGCATCTGACCTTATGAAGAAAATGTCCGGATCAACAACCTCTAATTTGTTCAGTATTTTAAAAGTTTCAATGGGATCTGCCCTGTCGGACCAAGCCGTAAATGTCAGCTCTCTCTCTCTCTCTCTCTCTCTCTCTCTCTCTCTCTCTCTCTCTCTCTCTCTCTCTCTCTCTCTCTCTCTTTCTCTCTCTCTCTCTCTCTCTCTCTCTCTCTCTCTCTCTCTCTCTCTCTCTCTCTCTCTCTCTCTCTCTCTCTCTCTCTCTCTCTCTCTCTCTCTCTCTCTCTCAAGTCGTTCCCCTCAGATAACCACGTTACATATTTAAGAATAATTATCCCATGACAGGCGGGAACGTGGGAGAGGTTGATGTTTTCTCGTTCACATTTAACCTTGAGTTCATCCTTCAGTTCATCTCCCCTCCCTCTCTTCCCACCCCCCTCCCCATCTTCTCCTACTCCTATCTTCCTCTTCCGTCTCTCTCCAGGCAAATAAGCACTCTAAGCATGTCCAGAGATTAATCAAAACTAACAACTTGAAATGGCACATCACTTTAATATTGTTAATGATAAGATTTTTACATGTTCACCAAATTTTGCTTCCGGCAGATTAAAAAAATAGCCTATGTAAGAAAATAACTTGTTGTATTGCCTAAACTCAGAGCCTACTCAATCTCAATCCCACGCAGCAGTGTGCTGCTGCCCTGTTCTAAATGTGAGATTACAGAGTATGAACTAAGAGTTTGTGTAAGATCTAATATCTCCACCTCACACAATAGTTACTCATATATGGATTCTTAGAAAAATATGAGATGTGAGTTTAGTCTATTAGCCTGCACTAGCAAACTTTAGATAGATCACCAGAATATCTTTCAATATACGTGTTACAAAGAATTAGTTACAGAGCTCAAAGTATTTCATACCATTTGGGTTGAAGCCATAAATAACAGGGCGGTTACAGATAAAGTGTTGGAGAGCGTGTCTTAATTAGCTTTTGATCACATAGTTTACAAGTGGATTGATCACCATTATGGGGACTGATCATTGCCTATAACCACCCACCAAAGGAATTGACACTTCGGACTAATTCTGGCAATAACAATGCGACATTGTCTCGTGGATCCCGTGGATCAGACATCCATGAGATGATTTTTTTTAAATTTGTTATTTACAATATTATTTAGTGTGTGTAGGTTTGGGTCTGAGTAGATGAAGGTAGTATCGTTAGCAAATAGTGTAGGTTTAAGAATATCAGCGACACTAGTTAAATCCGTGTAAATTATTGATGTATATAAGAAAAATGAGAGGTCGTAGGATGCTGCCCTGTGGCACTCCTACGGTTAATGGTAGAGTGGGGCAGGTTTATATCACTGATGGCTACATATTGATGTGTCACTAAGATAGAACCGAATATAGTTCAGTACACATTAACAATTGTGTAACTAGCGTCAAAAGATTGTCACTTGCTTAGCTAAATGAACTATGTTGTTCAGTTCCCGAACCTATTACGAGTGCCTCTGTAACCCTTTCCACCACCACCCACAGGATGGGTATGGGATGTATAATAAAGAAATTGAAATTAAACAAGTTATAATCTGATAAGCTTATTATTTAATTGTGATTAGTCTTTTAGAGCACAAGTGGTTGAAGAACTAGACTACAAGAGTGTGTAAATGGAGTAGTTAGTGTAATTTAGTTCATTTATTATGCACCCCATACCCATCCTGTGGACGGTAGAGGAAAAAGTTACAGAAGCACATAATAGCCTCGGGGACTGAACTCCATAATTCATTTAGGTAAACAAGTTACAGTCTTGATGAGAAGTGGTGTTGTGTGTGAGTGTGTGTGGGGGGGGGGTGAGGGGTGTAGAGGGTATAGGAGAGGCAGAGGTGGGGAGGGGGGCACGCGCGTGCAGATGCTCACTTGGTGAGGGACACGCAACACTCACACCCAGCCAGCCCTCAGCTGGTCCATCATCCTCCTCCCATACATGACACCATTCATGAGTCCTCGAGGAGCCTAGGTGAGTGGTACTGGTGGGGTGGCTGGAGGAGGTCCTGGTGGCGGCTGTGGTAGTGAAGGAGGCGCCGAGGGAGGCCACCAGGAGGCTGTGAAGGGCCAGGAAGCTGTGTGTGTCGTGGAGCCGCACGGGGCCACCTTACATCAGCGTCCTCCCCGCTCACAACGTTATATTCCACCAAATTATCTTCCCCTGGAGGTAACACGACTCAGGGGTGGTTGATGGAGGTGCGGGTGTACTGGTAGGTGGGCTACAGTGCCACTCTTGGCACCTGTGTGGCTGCCAGGTGCCAGTGTGGTGGGCCAGAGGTGTGGTGGGGGTGAGGTAATATGGTTGACAAACTCCTACGGCAATATTGCATACTTATCAACATTTTTTTTTCCTTTCCTGGCCATCACGGCCTCGCTAAACTTAGTGAATTATCATCTAAATAAGAATAGTCATACTATTGGTAAAAAAAATATATGCATATTTGTATGTTAGTGAAATATTTATTTCACTAATACTCTAATATTTGGTGAAATGGCCATTAAATGATAAGAACTTTGATGAAACTGCAGAATGCCTATTAGCCCATGTAAGGTTGCTTCTATTAATATCCAAACAAACTTATGCAACAATCCAGTGATGACATAAATTATCTGGTAATTTTATCCATAAATCAACTGGTCAAAATTCTTGACTAGTTTTTATCTAGATTGTTTACAATTTCTGAGTGGATGATTTATGGACAAAAATGAATGGGGGAAACATATGTGGGATTGCTAGATTCTTTCAAGTGAGGGTTAGACATACAGCATATATGAATGAATTAAATTGGGATTGCTTTGCATAGATCAATAAGCTATCAGCACATTCCTTTATTCTTGTGTTCTTAAATTGTATACATATACTGTATACAGTATATAAGGGGTAGGTTTACCATGTATACAGTATATGAGGGGTAGGTTTACCATGTATACAGAATATGTATATATGGTTAACAGAGGTCCCAGGACAGAGCCCAGGGGCACTCTACTTTCAATGTTCAATAAAATAACTATGCCCTAATCCAATATAAGATGACCCTCTATACTGTGTGTCACTCTTCCTAATGTCTTTCACGAACCAAAGTATCAAAGACTTTACTAAAGTAAAGGTATACTTTGTTGCAATCTTTTACCACTCACCTGCTTCAAAACTTTTTCAAACGGATATTTTAAGTACAGGGATCCTTTGTAAACAAAGCCATGTTATGAATTCTTTACTCCACATGATTATTTTTCTAGGTGTGTATTTTCTCGTTCTTAATGATACCTGCAATTTTCATGAAGGTTTTAAAGATGAATATGAATGGATTTTGAGATTATAAATTCAAGCTATTTTTTCCAAGAAATGTCAAGCTACTTTCCTAATAGTTTAATGCATGGGGTCTTTTACTCTTTTTAAAATTCGGCACCACATTTGCAACCATCCATGATTCTGTCATGAATTTAATTATTCAAGACATGGTTTCATTAAATGTATCCTTGCATATATCAAGAACCTTGGCAAATTCTCACTTGACTTGAGGAATTGAGCTTCAATATTTATATTATTTTAATAATTTCCTTGTTTGTTGGGTCATATTTAAATTATGCATTTAAATTTTTGGTCACATTGCTAGAATGGATATTTAAATTCACTCAAATGTGTACAGAGAAGGATGAATTAATTCTAGAAATTATAAACCACCCTTGTGAATAGATTAAGAAAGCTTAATTTGCATTATCTACCAAGGTGAATAGTAAGGGGTAACATGGATGAAAAGGTTTAACAAATGGAATAATGAGATAAATATACATAGGGTCTCTTAGTACAGTTGGCTTCATTCTCGACTCATAATTGTGGATTCAGAGTTCAATTCCTGGGCAGGACAAGAATGGTTGGGTACGTTTCTTTTCATCTAATGCCTTTGCTCACTGCATTGTTATATTCCAGCTGTAGATCTATTCTCATACTCCTTCCAAGTGCTATATTTTGGCTTGGTACTTTCACCTGATAATTATCTTTGTTGACCTGAGGAAGTTGAATACAGAGTCCAAAATAACACTTGAAAACAATATCAATTTGACATGTTACAGGTTCCTAACATAATACATGTTAGTAACCTTTATCATAAACCTACAGCCCGGCTTCAAAACAATTATTGTACAGTATTTACAAAAGCACTTTTAAGATGATAAACTTTACTGCATATATGAGAACTAAATTGTGTGTAAATAATAGCTGCTTTGGATCTACTATAAACCACCTGCTTATTGGCCCATTTGAAGTTTTTATATTGGTATATTTAACACACTGTTAATCATTTCTCTTTGTTGGGGACAGTCTGTGCTTAAGATAATTGAGGTCCTACTAGGCAACTACTGACCTTTCCTATGATGCAACCTACAACAATTGCCCGAGTCATGGTCACTGCTAGGTAAACAAAAGCTTCAGGTAAAAGAAAATATGCCCAATTATCTGTTCACCTGTGGGAATCGATCCCAAGACCTACAGTTATTAGCCGACTATGTCAGACCATTGCAGTACCCATTGCATTCGTCGTCTTCATCTTCTAGTGTGTGGCTTGGTCAACATTGCAGCACCCGTTATGCTTCACCTTTCCATAGAACACATAACCCTCGTGCACTCTGGTGTAGTTAAAGTAGTTCATCAACCGTATACTGATTGCTAGTTCGTGTCACCTCAGTGCCCCAATTGATTATCTCGTTGATGTGTATCATGTTAGCATGATTTCTTTCTGTACTGTATTTAAATTTGATGTCAAAAAGTTTGCAGATGCTCTTGAGCAGTATTTCTCAACCTTTATACTCTTTAAATAAACACACAGAGATTTGTCATCTGAAATGAGACAATTTGTCTTTGCTCCTGATACTGGTTTAAAAGAAAAAACTAAACACAAAAATAATTCAAAAATACATTTCATATAATTAGAATTAGCTTTGGGCTCTGCAGAACCTAGGTTGAGGAACTGATGCTCTAGAGAACAGATGCAAAATCAGAAGTGTATTTATAATAGATTATATATGTTCAACAGTAATGAATAGCTAAATGTCATCGGAATGTTTACTGTTGGAGTACAGATAATGCATTTTAGTGTCATGGAACATGAAAGTGTTAATAAAATCAAAGGGACCCAATTACCCAAGCATAGGCAAGTGGCTGGAATGTCTGGTAGATTTCATTTTCAAATTCATCACAATTTTGGCATTATGAACCTAACCAACAATCTGTTTATAATTGGTTTAGCTATTGCCTATTTGCTTGATGTGATATTTTTACAACGGTTATTAGCGCTACTTTTTTAATAAAAAGTGATCATGTAAAAATCTTGGTAGCCACCCAAAATTACTTTAGGTATTCTATTTAATATTTGTCTAAATTATTGAAATGTTAATATTTTTCTTCTTGCAATATGGTATTCTGGAAATTAGCCCTATCTCAAGTTTTCTTGATGGTTCTACAGTACTTCAGTTGTTTTAATAATAAAATTGTAGTGCTGTATGGTTTATAGGTTTTACTTGATATGATATTAAGTTTTGTCTTCAAATTTTATGTTAAGAATTTATTACAGTACAGTATTTACATTTTGCTTTCATGTACTAAAACAGTTTATATTCAAGCTCTGTGGTAAAAGCATACCAGTACTGAAATTGATTCAAGTGGGCTTATGTATTCTGCATCGTTCACTTGACTTTGTGCAGCATTGTATCGATAATAATATATTCATTACAAGACCTAGCTAATTCTATATAGTAATCCACATCTGATTTTTTTTTTTTAGGAATCTGTAGCAGCCAAGATGATTGATGTCACAGTGAAAACACTGGATTCTCAGAATCATCATTATTCTGTTCCAGATGATGTAAGTACCAATATTCTGTAAGAGTAACTTTGAATTTTTTTAATAACCAATATCTTTTATATTTATCATACTACTTTGCATAGTTAACTACACAGTATGTTATTCTGTTCATCATTAACTTCAGTCAGTGATGTCATGTTTTGTATTTCTGCTCACATAATTGAATAAAGAAGGCTGAGTATTCTAAACATCCTGCTACAGTGCTTTAGCCCACAATATTAAAATGCTACATTTTAAATTATGCTGCTTGTATCTTAAAATCCTCAGATTACTGTTAAGCAATTCAAGGAGAGGATATCATCATCTGTAAACATCCCAGCTGACAAGCAAAGACTAATCCACTGTGGGCGTGTCTTGCAAGATGACAAGAAGCTTGCAGATTATAGTAAGATCGTGTTGTACTATATCATTAGGCATTCAGACATTCACTGAAAATATGCATCACAATTTTCATTTAATTTTTGTTTTTCAAATATATGGTATCTGTTCAATATTAGAGAACACTTTCACATTGGCTTGAAACCCCCAAGTCTTATGTACGGTGGTGTAAGGAGCATATATATGGCATTGTGACTAGTAGTAACTTCATGGCAGATTTTTTTAATCATTTGAAAACCTTGCCCCTCACCTCTACTCTTCTAGATTTTTAAAAAATATTCTAGTCTATGATGTGTTAGCAAATGGAGGTCGCCTGTAAATCTATAAAACTGTAAACTGGTACCCACATTCAGGAAAGACACAATCCCTAGGACGATACTAGATTGGCATAAAAATGTTGTGGATAAAGTTAATTTTGCAAACATTTGTAAGCTGCCATATAACATGTCAATTTTTTATGTACAATTCGGTATCTACTTAATAGGTGATCGTTAATTGATGTCACAAACTTTAGTAAAAGTTTGTCTTTAGATAATATAGTGCCTTGAGATTAATTTAAAACTAGTCTTATTTACAAATACTATTTATTGTTTTTTATGAATGTTATATTTTTGCAGATGTACACGATAAGGTGGTGCATTTGGTGATGCGAGCACCTCCTCAGGCTAACAGTCGAGGTAACAATGGAGGTGCAAGCTCCTCAGGCAGTGGATCACCTAATGGACACCACCACCACCACCACCATCACCACCACCACCATCACCACCACCGCCGCCAACAACCCCCAGAGGGTGCTCAAGTTCTTCTTGGGTCATTTGTTGTCCCAGAAGATAATGAACCTTTAGGTGTGTATACTGTGTTGATAAATTCTCAAAGAGCAAGTCAAAGTGGTCATAAAAAGGCTTCTGTAGCATAAAAAGTTATGCTTGTTAGTTTTGTGTAATTATAATCCTTGGCTCTTTAACCCTTTAGCTGCTGTTGCCTTAATTTGAACGGTTAATTAACCATTCATCACTTTCTAAGACCTTTATTTCCTGCTAAAGTTGTTTGCATGTTGACTGATGAATAGAAACTTATGGTGATGGCGTACTCTTTGGGGAAAAGTCTGGTATGTAAATGTTTGCCAGCATAATAGAATAGTGACTGTGTATTTATCACTATATATAACATTTTGCTTTTCTTCCATATATTTATAAAGTTATTTCATCATTTATAACACAACCCACCTGGCTATTACCACCAAGTGAGTTGTTACGAATTATGACTTGACTTAAAGTTAGCTTAAAACTACTTAATGCTGCCACCACCTTCCCCTTTGAGGAAAATGGGGACAAACACCCAAATCCATGTTTTGCCACTTGTTAAACCCGATTTAGCCATAGAAGTCATCCTGCTTAATGTATTCTGTTGTGACCAGTTATTGATTAAAGTTGATTGTTAGTTTAGCTGTAGAGTTTATTTCTAAATTTATGGTATAGTTGGTAGAGAAAGTAGCTTAATTATAGTAATGAATTTAATTATTAAATGTTATGCTTTATTGTCTTGACTAGATAATGACTTTTATTGTTCATTAGTCAAGCAAGAAAGATAAAACAAAAAATGTATGCTGTTATGTTTGTTATTGCAACAAAAGATTGGGTCAAGCCCTGAACGTTTTGATAACTGCCTTCTCATTTTATTGTAAATTAGCTTTTCCTTAAATGATGCACTGTACATATGTACATCAATATTTAATGCTTGATATTTGATATTTTGCATGGTTTTAACAACATTTTCCTTTTCAAGTTCCCCCAACACAAGGGCCCAGTTCATCTGGTGTCCGTTTGCATCAAGCACGAACAATGTTGGATCGTGCCTCTGCGGTCCTTGACCAACTAGACCAAAGACTTCGTTTGGGGGAGGAGACGATTCCATCTACAGAGTCAACGCCTGATAGTGACCAGGCTGCTAGTGTAAGCAAAGTTGGCTATTATTTACGTAACTTCTTTTTATTTAATTAATGTTTGGGTAAAATTTGGAGCTGGTGTTGAACCCTACATTACTGTAGATAAGATGCAGTTTTCATAAATGAATGGTGTAGGCAGAGTAGCATTATTAGATATTCAGTGACATATTGTCACAATGATAGTATGTGACGTATTGTCGCAATATGATAGTATGCGACATATTGTCACATGGCTTGGCTTGGTTTGTCACAAAGGAAACATGAGGGTAAAAATTGGATTAATATGTAAATAGGGTTTTATTGTTGAAAAGAGGTACTTGTACATAGGTACACTGAAAAATTGGATAATGTCTTATGATTATTAAGGATCCAGATAAGATTTAATTTCTAAGTTCCAGATATTTAAACTTGCAGGTATCCGAAACGGTAAGAGATGCGGATGCAGGCATGATGGAAACGGAATCTGCTAGTGCGAGTAGACCAGATAATGCATCATTAGATGAGGGTGCTACAACAGCAGGAAGTGCAGCGACCCCTCCTGTTGATGAGATGGAAGCATTGTACTCTGAAATGGATGCTCTCAATAAGTATGTTTTAAAATTGTTTTGAATTTTATTTCATTTACATTTTTTGTTTGCTATACACATTCGTTATCCCATTCCCATTTTCATGGTCTGGGTAGCCATCAACATGCAGGAAAGTGGAGAGGTTATTGCTCTTAAATAATAAAAACTTCACAGATAAAGAAGCTATAACACTCCAGCAGTCATCCACAGCAGTAACCTATTGCTACTAGTGTAGTGTGCTCACGAATTGCCATTCTTTGCATACAAATAAATTAAATATTTTACAAACAGCTTGCATCCAATCGGTCCCTTGCCATATGCCATAGGATGTCCATAGTCTTCCCTCTTTCTCACACACTTGCCAGCCATGTCTGCCCACCTTCTTTCTGGCCTTCCTCTTCTCTTCCTATCCTCAAATGCACTGGGATTACACTCTGCGCCAGTTTATAGTCCTCCATTCATTCAAATGCCCAAATCATCTTGGTATGTTCTACTTAATCTTGAGGTTTATTGACTTCTGCACACCACATCTTTCCATCTGCAGCTTTAATTCTTTTTTTCAAATCAAAGCATTTAAATATTGTACAATACTTTAATATAGTTAAATACTATAGTTGTGTATAATCTGAGGAAGAGCACCAAGCTCCAGGTGTTTAGTCTTCGTAGTGTTCTCTACTGTATAGCATTTTGAAGCTTCCAATGGGGGGTGGTTCTTGTACCCTCTTTTCTAATTTAGGCCATCTATCAACCACTCATTGCAAAAGTGTTTTGTAATATGTTTTCATGCACAATGAAAGGAGACAACAATTATGCTAGACGTGATAACATGATAAATCTGAGAAAGTCTTTGGAACAGTGTGGAATCGAAAAAGCATCCTGGGTCACTCTGGAGGCGCACGGTGCCAGCTTATGAAAACTTTGTTGTTAATTCCTTACAGTGGCTATGGAGAAATGGTCATAGCCCTATGCACAACTGTCTGACTCTTTTTGGTACTAATTGCGTTTTCCTTGATGTTTCACCGTTTCTCTATCACTTGTTTTTCTTCATTTTCAAGAGTACGTGTGTTTAACTTGATAAATCACATAATTCACGTAACACAACTGTTTAACGCATGTTTCGGTTGATGATTGGGTTTACCTGATAATACTCCATTACAACCATAGGGAGTAGTGAAAAGGTTATGAACATAATATACAATAGTGTTAGGCTCTGGAAGATGACATATGGCATAATTGGCACCATATAGGTGAGAGTATAGTTTGAAAGAAAGGTGCAGACCACCAATGTGGCGCACACGCATGACGTGGGCTCTTCCTAGTTAGTACATGGTACTCCTAGCTCATACCTTTCCTTTCCTTTCTTGAAAGACACTGTTCCACACAAAGTAGCAATGATGCTTTCAAGTGTACCATTATAGGCGTGGCATTTCTTGTTTTGAATGTTCTTATTATCCACCTGATCACTTTCCAGGCTGTTGCTGTTTGCTCTGAACATTAAATCTTCTGCCATTATTATTTTTAGTCTTTTGACTTGGATGCTTTTTCTGAGGAAATCTGTCTTGAATCCTTGAAGTTTTTGTTTAAAGGAGGGCTCACTCGGTATCTTCCCAAGCTACTGTTATTCCTGTCAAGCTTGCGTATGAACATTTGCACTGCTCTTTTCTTGGATGACGTTTCCAGTCTGGGTGGAAACTGGATAATGATGTATGTAACTGGGGAAAAAATGGCATCTGAGGTATACAAAGATTGGCTATAACTCAATAGTATTATGGTTAATATGCAAATTAACTTGTACATTTAAAATTTTGATGAATAAATTCTTAATACTGTGTTATAAATGCAATTTTCTTTTTCTTTTAGCATGGATCCAGCAACATTAATCCCAGCTCCTGCACCAACCCAGATGATGGGTGCAATCAATGGTAGTTTGGCAGGTGGTCTGGCACAGGCAGCATCTGCAGCAGTTGCTTCAGCCCTTTCATCCCTTACTCGAGGAGGAGCTGGGACTGGCAGCCCTGTTACTCGTACTTCGTCTAGACCAACTGTTAGTGCCGCTGCTAGCTCTGCGACCAATTCAACTACTGATTCTACAACAAACCCGTCTGCTACAACCTCGACAACGAGCAGCAGCAGTAGTAGTAGCAGCAGCAACAGCGGCACCACAACTGGCGGCGGTGGTGGTGGTGGTGGTGGGGGTGGCAGCGGTGGTGGCCCCCTTCGTGGCTTTCCCCAGGGTAGTGTTCGCACACTAACTGTCAGAATTACAAGTAAGGCTAGAATATTACCCCAGTCACATCACACTCTTCTTTTGCTTTTCATAAATAGCATGTTTTTAGTTTCTCATCGTCATTAAAGAATTTGTATTTCATTATGATTGAACAACTGCAATAATACACACAGAAATCACAATAGTGTGACATGTCAAATGAACAAATCCACAAGGGCCTTGACGAGGGTTCGAACCTACGCACGGGATGTTCCCAGCTGCACCTTAGTCAACTGTGCCACGACATGGTTAAAAGAATTGCAATCTGGAGTGCTACTGCCCTCACTAGGGCAGTAGTGAAAGGACATGATATTAAATGGCTTCCAGAATGAAGAAATGAGCTATGAAGAGAGGCTAGTGGTATTAAATATGCTGAAGCTAGATAATAAAAGGGGAAAAAATTGGTATCGCATAGAAAATAGTAACAGGAATAAACACACTTGATAAGGGTTTTGTCAAACCTGCAACTTAAAGCCCAAGAGGCCATAGGTTAAAGCTACGAAACATGAGTGCCAGAAAATATGCTAAAATTCTCTCGTAAACATATTTGTGGATGATTGGAATGATTTGGATGAAAAGGTGCTCACCTATCGGTGACTGGACGAGTGAAATCTACCTCTTTATGCTATTCCTTCTTCTACTTGGTCTTCCTGACTTGGTGCCTTCTTTTGATGATTACTTTTACTCTTTCTAGCCATTTATATGTACTGTATATGGTACACAAATTACCTCTTGATGTTTAATTTTTCATCACTTTTTGTTTCTTAGCTGTGGACGGAAGCACATGCGCGAACAAACTAGATAGCCACATGATGATATAGCAGTAGGTAGATACCGGTAACTCCGAGGCAACTCTGGGAGTCACGTTTGGGTCAAATTTAGAATAAATACAAAAAAAATTAAGTTTACAATTAAGAAGTTAAGGTAATCTTACTTAATATATTGTCATACTTTTTATCCTTGTAATTAATAGCCTTACTTTTTTTTGTTTTTTTTTGCTTAGATCCTCGATCAACGGTAGCAGAAATGAACCTGCAAGGAGGTAGTACATCTGCTTCGTCCTCTAGTGGCAGTGGCACTGCTGCCACTTCAAGCACAGCAGAAGCAGACAGCAATAGGAATAGCTCCGAAGCCCAAAGCCAGAGTAGTTCCAGTGGTACTGGTGCTACATCATCTAGCACAGCAGGTAACAAATGTGAAATTCAACATTAATATATATTATAGATTACCCAGATGGGCTTTAGATCAAGAATGGTTATTGGAAAATTTTGGTAATTTTTATACAGTACAATGGACGTTTGGAAAAATGAAGCTAATTTTAACTTGAAAATATATGCAAAATTGTTTAGTAGTAAAATAATGTAAATAATGCACGTAAGTGTAATAGTATGTTCTAGGGTTTTCAAGTGATTTGGAGATCCTTGGTTTTGGTAGACGAGCGCTGCTATTGCGAAGACAATTTTTTTCTTTATGCACATTTGCTTCTAACAGCAAGGAAGTTGGAGCATTTTCACACCATTGATAGATAAACTGACATGTGATATGTTGGAAAATATTTCATATTTCAAGTTTTCAATTCTGAAGGAATTTTAATTATTTGCAGGAAAAATCTGCTTAAGGCAGATTTTGAGAAAAAAATTGCAGTATTCCTTAGAGGGCAAGAAACTCTGAAAAAGGCTTTAAACATATTGTAAAGGTAAAATTATTTGCTAATTCTTTTCATGTTAGCAGATGAGGGCAGCAGTAGTGATGGAGGCCTAGGTAGTGTGCGTCTGGAACACCCGCGCTGTGCTGTGATGGTGGAAGTTCTGGACCAGTTTAATCAGATCCAACGCCGTCTTGAACCATACCTGGTTCGCTATCGTCTAGCTATGGCTAATGACCCTGTGTACAGTAGTGAGGTTTGTGGATAATTGTTTAATGGAATACCTAACCCTATTACTTTCATGTTTATTACCAGTGTTGTTGAATGGATTCTCTGATTTATTGTTAAGCATTGTTAAATTAGGATTTTAGAGCCTTATGTCTGTCTACTGTATAGATATTAAAGCCTCTCTGGCATATGTTGAGCATGTATAATAGTTGACAATTGATAACATCATTTTGTTTTATATTTATTGTTTTTAGATTCAGCTTCTCGGGGAAAAAAGATCCAAGTAGCACAGGCTTTGGTAAGCCCGTAGTGGACTTTGTGGCACAGGAGCGGGGCTGTAACTGGGGTGTTTCTGAGCATCACATTTTCTATGCTTAAAATAAAGATCCACTGTGTCAAAAGACTGGATGATGCTGCAGGCAAGGTGACACGGGTACTGAGGCTATGGAAATTTTCAAGTAGTCCCTACAGAGTTCTTATAAGAGCTACGGAATACTGGAGATTATTTAATTGTACCGAAAGAGGGCTCTTGCTCACCACCTTGTTGGTGTATCTAGTCACCTACACTTAATCGCCACCAGGTGCTGTCAGCATAAAGACCCTCACTGGGTTTCCTGACGAAGGGGCAGCCCTTATCTCAAAATAACCTCAAGAGAACCATCTTAAGATTGTCCTGGCTTTCTTGTGTTGATTGGATTTTTTATGTTAGCGATTGGCAGGATTTTCACTGTTTGGATCTTGATACCATGTGCACAGAGGCTTTGCTTGTTAGCGTTGCCCGCAGTAATGTGTTCAGTACAGTATTTACAAATCATTGAATCTTCCTATAGATCTGGGTTGTGTTGTAGTCGAGCATGTAAATGGTTTAACCATGTGAACCTACATGGCTAAATTCAGTGCATTGGAATATCTACCAGGGACATGCTGGTTAATCTGTGCTAATATGCAAAGAGTACATTTTTCAACTTTTGTATATGGGGATGGACTGTTCTAAGTAGGTCATGCCTTGGCAGTGTTCCTTTACTCTTTATTTAGAGATTTATTGTAGTATTTTGGACATCTAACATTACTTGATTCTTAGACAGTTGATTACAGAACTCTCGAGTTAACACCCGGCCATCTTTCAAATACTCGAGTCAGAAGTGGCGGGTCAATTGACAGGTTGGACAGGTTGTTAGGTTTTTTACTTTTCATTTTTAGTATGCTATTCGAGCTAAATTAATTATAAAATATGAACTATTTTTGGCCCAGCAATCCATTTTGTATGTTGGAGCAAATACAGTAGTTGGCTTAGATACAGTGCTATCATTTTAAGAGGATGAGCTGAAATCACTTGATTGCCAGGGTTAAAGCTTGGTTGTTACTCTCTGGGGGACGACTCCCTCTGCCTGATCACTTCATTAGTATTATCTGGCAGCTTTCCAGTCGTGTCTTCTCTAATAAGCCATTTCCTAACACTTGATCTGTGCTGCATTGCATCAAGAATTCAATTTCCCAGCTGCTGCTCTAGTTGGTTCAGATGAGTTGCCCTCGTGTCCTGGTACCACTGTGTTGCCCCTTATAAATCATGCAGAATTCTACCCTGTGACAATGGATTATTAAACTTAATGATTAAGAAAGATGTTTTACCATATTCAAAGCTTTCTTTTTTACAGATTTGACAAAAGATTACATACCATTGATCACAGATTTGGTAAAAATAGAGTACATCCATGTGTTGGAAGATGCTTTGACAGTGATATGGAAGCTTGTATAAATTTGGTACCGTGTATTTTTATTTTTAGGAGACAGCCTCGTTGCAGCAAGAGCAATGGCTTTTGTGGCGGGTATCTGAGGTACTTCATTTTGTCTCTCATGCCATGCATGCCATCAGTGATATAATGGTAGACCTTCGGCGTCCACCCCCAAGACAGTTAAGGGCTCGACCAATTATAATTCAGCAACCAGCTCTTGTACAGGTATGCTCAAAATTAGTCTTTTTCTTTGTTGTTGTTTAGAATAGAACTATATACAGTATAAATTTTTGTTATTTGACTAAGATTCACTGTACTAAATTTGTTTATCTCATCGTATACTTAAAGAAATGGAGCTCCATTTTTCTTATAATTAATTTAATTACTGTATAGTGTTGCAAAATGCTGAATTCTTTTCTAGGCTCAGATCAATGTAACGACCAGTTCAGATCCGGGACGCACGAGTGTGAGTGTAAGAGGTGGGAGTCGTCCTAGTACTGCCAATACCCAGTCGCCATCCAGCAATGCCACACCTAGTACCACCTCGGCAGATGCGACACCACCACCACCTGCCGCATCCTCAATGTCATCATCTACTCGTTTTTTTACCATTCCGGGGCCAGGTGGTGCAAGTATTACCCTACCTGTCTCGGGTGCATCATCTGCCTCTCCTTCAACAACTGCTGCAAATCCAGGCTCCACTACATCTACTAGTAATATGAGTCAAGCTGCATCTGCACAAGCCCGCAGTTTGGCCTCTTTACTAAATCTAGGATCCATGCAAGGATTTCCTATGGATGGAGGTGACTTAGTATTAATGGAAGTGGGGCCTCATGGAATCACCATTGACTCTGTTTCTGCTGAAGGTAGTGGTGCAGGTATGCATTTGTGTTCATGATTTCTCGGATACTGATTCGTATTTTAGAGAAAGGTTACCCGCCAAACACACACCGGAACTATGACGTCACTATAACGTTCAAACGAGGCTTGACACCTAACAGTTGTAACGACCAATATAGCAAGTTATAACAATGTTCTAATATGGCCATAAACATTCTATAACAAGATGTAAAAACTTTATTACAGGTTGTAACAAGGAAACCATAGGGACTGTTGCGTAGTGTGTTTGTAGGGTAATGCATAGTTTTTATGTAATTATAATATTTGTATTTTTTTCCCAGTCTACAGAAAACAAAATAATGCAAAGGTTGAGGTGTAGGATAGTCGGTGATTTCATGATTAAACGTTTGTGAAAAAACATATTATTGAGTAATACAAGACTATATTCTAGAAGATTGTTTATGAATATATTGGATTTCTTGGTGGCCTCTTTAGGGATAGTTTGAGGGTTTATCAGGTTCTCTTACTGTAATTCTACTTACAGATTGTAATTCAGTATCCCAAGAATGCACCATTGTAGGTTCCCTTTGTCATTGAATCCCAATGGCAGCTACTGTTACTATTTTTTTTTCCAAGATTAAGTATCTGAACTTGGCATGGGTAATTCCTTGATGTTATCACCAGTGAGGATAATAAAATGCTGTCTCCTCAGTACCACCCCTCTCTGCTTCTAAAGTGGGACTGTAACTTAAGAGATTAACAAATACTTTGAAGAATTACATGGCAAAAGCAGTAGGAACACTGGTCTTGAGAGCTCACAAAATCTGGAACAGAGGAAAATGTAGTTCCAATGTTTAAATCGAATAAAGTCAAAACTTGTAAATGGTTGTACGTTTATAATAGGGAAATGTTAAAATAATTACAGTACGTTAGTTACACAAGTGTCGCAGATTGACCATATATTGACCAGGAGGCCTGGTCGACGACCAGGCCGTGGGGACGCTAAGCTCCGGAAGCACCTCAAGGTAATAGGGTAACATGTAGACACTTGTCAGACCCTGGAAATTTATTTGCAACAACATTGAAGGAAGGAAACTGACAGGGAGCACTTTACTATTAACCAGGTAATGTTGTTGGGAAGATGGGGGGGGGGGGGGGGGGGGGGGGGGGGGGGGGGGGGGGGGGGGGGGGGGGGGGGGGGGGGAAGGAACAAAGGAAGAGGGGGAAGACTATCCAACAACACTTGTGAGAGTTCCCTGACAATGGCTTAAAAATATGATACAAAGGAAGGCTGGGGTAGATTATATTTTTACTGTCAAAGACCATTTGATACTTCAGAATAGGCTCATGCAGAAGATGGAGAAGCTGGAATAATTGGAGGATGTTGAACTGGGCAAGCTTAATGCCTAACATACACACAGCAAAGAGGCAGTGGTTGGCGAGCAGGAGGAATGTGACGATTTGGGTTGCACCCTTTTGCTCGTTTCTAGGACTACAACTGGGTCTCAATTTATACAAATGACATATCCAATGGATTGACCATATAAATGTCATTTGCATACCACCCAAAACTAATGAATGTAAAAACCGAGAAGGACCTTGACAATCCCAGAAGTGAACAAACAACTGGCTGATTTTAACCCTAGTATGCATAAGGTATTAAATATAGGAATGGGGGAATATAGGAATGATTGTTATAGATAACAATTTATACTGTAGGGTAAGGTAACTGCATGAATTGGAAAGACAAGATTGGATATAATTCTAGTGATTTAGCACACATGATTATGAAATGTTAAATATACTGCATGTGCTATTCATAATTGGTCTCTCAATACTGAGGCCCTTGAACCCAAAAGGAGTGCCTGCGATTTGTTTCCAATGTGGCGTCTGTTGACTGAGCTTATCTTGAGATGATTTCGGGGCTTTTAGTGTCCCCGCGGCCCGGTCCTCGACCAGGCCTCTACCCCCAGGAAGCAGCCCGTGACAGCTGACTAACACCCAGATACCTATTTTACTGCTAGGTAACAGGGGCATAGGGTGAAAGAAACTCTGCCCATTGTTTCTCGCCGGCGCCTGGGATCGAACCCAGGACCACAGGATCCACAAGTCCAGCGTGCTGTCCGTTCGGCCGACCGCCTCCCCTCCCCTGGAGGCCAGAGGAAGCGAGTGCGAGTCCCAGGTACATGCGGGACTTTTAAATCTTAAGCTGTATTTTACATCATTCTCACTGATTGGTACTGTGGGGTGGGAAATGGCACAATCTTCCCTGATTGACATGTACTCGCCAAGTTGTGCTTGCGGGGGTTGAGCTCTGGCTCTTTGATCCCGCTTCTCAACTGTCAATCAATTGGCATAAAGATTACCGAGCCTACTGAGCTCTATCATGTCTACACTTGAAACTGTGTGGAGTCAGCCTCCACCACATCATTGCCTAATGCATTCCATCTGTTAACTACTGACAATGAAAGTTCTTTTTAACATCCCTTTCTAACATGTGCATTTGAAGGGTTGAAGCCTTGATTATTAGCTACATTTTGTGCTTTATTTATGAAATTGGTCAACTTTAAGTATTTTTATTTTTTATTTGCAGGAAAATCTTGTAATAATAGTTAGCAACTAGTATATTATTTTGTATTGGGTATTTTTAAGAAGGAAAAATGGTGACTCCCTGTTGCTAGCTGCACTGAGATAACTACACTATTAACTCATGTCAGCCCTTTCAAGTCATTAATATTGTACCTGGTTGCTGTCACCAATTTCTAGCTCCTTTAGTTGAGGAAGTCTAGAGCAAGTATGCCTTAAACCTGACCAAAATTTTCTAGGAAGCTTTCTAAATTGTTACCACCTCGGGAATCGTTGTTGAATAATAAGTTGTCCAAAATCTGACAAAATCAGGCCTTGGGAACATCCCCAAAATGGACTTCAAAATATTTGACTGGCCATTAATTACAAAATACCAAAAAATCTAATTTATGGTTTTCAAAAAGAGAGAGATTAATCTTGACAGGTAAAATGGTTTAAAATAAATGCTTGTAAAATAACTTATGACACTACAGACATTATTATGCTGCAAGTAGTCATCTGTGACATCGCATAATTTAAATAGACAATACACTATTTGGAGTGTATGCAAGAATGGACATTTAAACATGTTTATCAACTGCTACGGTTTTCAATTCTTAAATCCATCCTGTTTATTAGTTAAACTTTAAATTTAATTTGAACCATTTCTCATTTACTCCATTTAATTCTTGCAACATGGTTAAATATTTTTTCTTTCTGTGCCTCGGACCGGAATATACACGGTACAAGTACCATGTATACCTGTTCAGTGTGCTGTGCATCAGTGTGCTTTATATTTGTAATGTACTTGCAGCACTTAGATTAATTTAAACACAAATTCTTTAGTCTGTATGTGGGGAAAATTTATTTCTCAATATTGTTTTGGTTTAAATTTTATCAGTATTTCTTACTTGACCCTAACGTCTTCAATTTTCAGGAGGATCGGCTCCCCCTCCAGAGCTCATTCAGAACATAGTTTCCTCAATTACAAACCAGCTAGGTGTTCGTCTTGGAGGTTCCCCTCCTTCCAATTCCGCTTCCAACCCTTCCTCCACAGCCAATACCACCAGTTCCTCCACTACTGTTTCTTCTGCCTCAACCTCTAGCTCTGGTGTTCAGAGTACAGGTCCAGGACGCAACAGTCAGGCTGCTGGCAACAGGTACGTTTCTCATCACTCGTAATGTATTTAAAATTTTGAAATGCGACTATCTATGGTATTTGCTAAATTAAACTGGTTTACAATTATCTGGGGTCGTAATATGGGTATATGTGCATACATTAAAACATCTTTTTTAGTTTTGAGTATTGGACAATTAAAATTTGGGTTCGTTCAACAAAGCTTACAGTTAACATTTAAGTATCTGACATTGCTATATACAGGACTACCTTCTTTTCACATACCCTTAAACCTTAAATTTATAACGAATATGTTGTCTTTAGCCAGAGAATTCATTTAGGCAATTGTTAAAAATTATAAATTCCCACTTCTTGACTTGATGCTTAACGAGTGCTAATTTATTGAAGGTAAATAAAGACTGATTACCACAGGGACTGTTTAATAAGTAGTACTTCATAATGTACTTCGTAATGGTATCTATTATAGACCATACCTAAATGTGTAGGAAAGTGGATAAAAACACTTAGTGCATTAGATAAACATTCCTTTTTGTGTGTGTGAGAGTGAGATTTTACCATTAAAACACATTCCAAATGGAAAACTGAATGAGAAATGTTGTAAATACATGTGGTGGGCTACTCGCATACCAACTATGTAATTACATAAGCGAGGGTAAAGGATGAGAGCTATGTTTTTGGATTTTTGGATTCGGTATTCCTTGTCATATAACGCTTTGAAACTACTGTACTGACTGTTCTGGTCTCCTCCACCTTCTCGCTTAGCTGTTCCAACCATCTACCACTATTTGCAAAAGAAAACTTTCTAATACTATTTTGGCACCTTTGTTTCTTTAGCTTGAATCTGTGTCTTCTTGTTGAAGTTGCTGGTTTCAGGAATTCCTCTTTGTCAATTTCGTTGATTCCTGTTATTATTTTGTAACTGGTGATCATATCACCTCTTTCTTCTATCTTCTAGCTTTGACATATTTAATGCCTCTTATCTCTCTTTGTAACTCTTTGTTTTTCATTTCCAGAAGCCATTTTGTAGCATGCCTTTGCACCTTTTCCAGTTTATTGATGTGCCTGCTGAAATATGGGCATCATACAAACTACTACATGTTCCAATTTTGGTATAATAAGTCATGAAGTTTATTTTAGTATTTTGCCATCCATGGATTTAAGAGTCTGAAGTTGGAAAGTGACACCTTCGCTCCTCGAACAGTGTTTTTGTGTGTTCGATGACCAAACCACACACCAGAAGATGAGGAGGTCGATGACATTTCAGTCCGTCCTGGACCAGTTATGAAGTTGATTGTGATGGGGGAGAGAGGGAGGCATGGGCAATAAGTAAGGCAAGAGTGGTGTATGGTTTGGTCATCATATCTTCAGCTACGTTATTGTGACTCGTCAGCTTCGTTGTGTTCCTCTTGTAACAGTTTACTCTCCAAATCTGTCCCTAGATCTCATTCTTTATTTGTTATTTAATTCCTTTTCATATAATTTTTAAATTGTGTGTGGTCTATTTTCTCTGATTCCACATTCCATAACATGACATATATTCACATTGAATTCCATTTGCTACATGTCAGTCCAAGCACTTATTTTATCTAAGATACATTTGAAGGGCATGACCATTGTGTACATCTCTTATCTTCCCCAGTATCTTGGGTATCATTTGCAAACATGTTCATATTATCTATTCCTTCTGGTAGATTGTTTATGTAGACGATGAACATTACTGGTGCACGAACTGAACCCTGCGGTACTCTACTAGTAATACTTCTCCAGTCAGATACATTATCTCTGATTGCTGCCCCTCATCTGTCTGTCAGAAATTTTTTCATCTATATCAGAAGTCTCCCTGTTACCCCTCCAGTATGTTCGTTTCCAGAACAGTCTCTTATATGGGACTATCAAAAGCCTTTCTTTAGGTCCAGACAGACCCAGCCAACCCAACCACCTCTTTCCTGTAGTATCTCTGTGGCTCTGTCATAAAAACTGAGTAAAGCAAATGTATTTAGCTTTGTTGACAGAGCCGTAGAGATACTACAGGAAAGAGGTGGTTGGGTTGACTGAGTCTATTTAGACCTAAAAAAAAGACTTTTGATAGTCTCTCTATCAAAAGTGTGGAACTGCTCTGGAAACTAGAACATGTCGAAGGGGTGATGATTAAGACGTTTATATAAATGTCATTCTAAATTTTGCTTTGCTTGCATTAAAAAACTTTTGTGAAGGTGAAATATGCATGAAATGGCTTATTTAAATTAATGTGAAAATGTGCCTTTGTCATTCAACCCCTACACTGTACCCCCATTTTTATAGCCGACATATTCCCCAGTGTGCAAGAAGAAAAAAATTCCAAATTTGTTTTTCTAATTGTTAAAATGTGTTCCTAGATCCCAGGGAAAGGGGGGGGGAGGGGGAGAATTGTATGTGACTTTGGCCATAGTAAAATCTGGAAATCTCTTGACTTCATGATTCACACACATTCGAGTGATCAGCCCCTGGGTGGTTGCCCCAGGAAAGGGGTGGGGCGAAGTTGCTGCAAAGATATTTATATTGAAAGGATTCCGATTTATTTTTTCTCTAGGTTTTTTGTAGTAATATTATTCAACAGTATTTGTCTTGAGAAGTTTGTGGAACATCAGAATGGTCAAGTATATTGGTGTCACTATAATGCGCACAATATTATTTGCTTAGAACAATAATGCATACTGTTTTTGCTGTTATTACACTATACACATCTTATATATATAACTATATACATTTTCATACATGATTACAAACCAGTGAGAAATTCTGGTGAGTGGTAATGAAATCCAAGCACAACATTGCACCACACGCTACCTGCAGATGACACCAGCAGACAATGCCATCTGGTAAAGCAAAACGATTCGTGATATGCTATGCTATACACGTTGCTAACTCTAGCCACAACACTGAGCTTGTCAGATTCCTGTTCACTAAATTGTAAATTTCAATAATTTTCTGCAAGTTTGTTTCCTGAAGGAACACGAAGTCTCATTTCATGATGTGTACATGCACGAAACCACGGCTGTGTGCTGTGGATGTCTGCCTCGCGCTATGTACCTCATAACCAGCAGTGTGTTCACTGATATCCCAGCCTTGTACAGTCTTTATCACTGTCGGCTGCTTCTATGACATATCGCAACATAATCAGTTGTTTATTTTGTCATTATTAAGTGATGCTCTGGGCACAAGCTGTATGGCAGTGCTGTAAGTTGCTTCAGTATGTATTACTGTACCTGTGGTCACTCTCAGTAATGAGGTGTTCACACCCAGGTGGGGTGCCCATGGTTCTGTTCAACGAAGGTCTCTCTCTCCTCTTCTACTGGAGGCCTGAGGAAGTAGATGCACGTCCTGTGCTTGCTTTGAACTTTTAAATCTTGTGTGGTAATTTAAATAGGCCCTCATTAACTCGTGTACTCGTGTAGTGTGGTCAGATACGGCACAATTGTCCCTGTTTGACATTTATTTGAAAGGTTAAAGAAGGCAAGTTTGTGATAATTCATCTGATGCAACAATTAATGCAAGGTATAATGCTTCTGTATGCATACTGCATATGCATGTATGAAATCTCAAGATAACCACACTATACTATTCATAAATGTTTTAGAACCTTTGGATGTGTTCAAATTTCTGCCCATTTAATATACTTGCACAGCTTTGCGTATGCTTAGAATTTGGGATATTTGGCACTGGTGCTATAATATGCCATTACTAAGTTTTTCATATCAAGTCTTGTAAAACCTTTATTTCAAAACAGTCTCTGTGGCTAATATATGCAGGTACATAAATTGTATTGTTGAGTTGAATGTTAATCTTTTTAATTATTTCTATTGAACATTTTGTTGGATTTGGATTGAATATTGAAGGGCAACTGAAGCCTTGTTGTGGTAAGGACTAGTTGGGTGTGACAGAAATTGATGTGTAAATTTAAGTATTGCCTAATTCAGGGATTTGATATAAAAAAAAGAAATAATATTGCTTGCTCTGCTGAGTGAAATTGGTAAATTCTTATTGGCAGTTGTGGGAATATATCTTGAATATGGTAGCATGTGTATTGATTGTAAATGTCAGAATTGTTTTATTACCAAATTGTTTGATGTATATAAACGTATGGCAGCAATAACTGCCTGATGTTGCTTTAGTTTAATACATGCCTGTCCAGTAATCATAATATGGGAAGGGAAAGGCAGTTCTTGAATTAAACATAACAACTTGGTCAATAGCTTATTTTAAATCTATTGTGAAGAAGCTTACCTGCTTACATACTAGACATTGTGGTCTACAAGGATGAGATTTTTCAGATTTCTTCTGGTATGTCTTTGGTGTCAAGCTTCTCAAATTTTAATACCTGCACATTTTCTTGGCAGCTTCCCATTTTAAAGGAATGTGTTTATTATAATTTTATGTTGCCATAAACTACAACCTTTGTAGTACAAGCACCATTATTTTCTGTTAATCCTCATCCATGTATTCAGGAGGTTCAGTAGTGGATGGTTGCCATGCCATTGATGAGATGGGGGAACTGTTTACCTGGTTAAGTCACCATCTAAATGCACTCTTCGTGCTGTTTTTTTCTTCTGATTTTCATGCTAGCTCACAATCTGCAAATCTTGGCGCCTGGTAAGCATGGCTGCAGACATTTTGCTTTGGCAGTAAGGGATTTGATATGTAAACAAATATTTTCTTGTATAAACAAAGTCTTCAATTTAGCATATGAATCATAATATGCAGCATTGTATATTGAAGGCACACAATTATATTTTGTGTATATATATGTGTATATATACATAATATATATTATATATATATATATATTGTGTGTGTGTGTATATGTATTATATATATAATATATACTCTCCCACACACACTAAAAAAAATATATATATATAAACACATACACATAATGTATATTCAGAATATATATATATTCATATATTGTATGAGCAAAGTATCGAATCGAGTTATAATTTTTTAATTTGCTGATGGTATTTTTGACTGCTAGTATGAAAACGATTGTAGCTTAGGGAATCTTGCGTGAACAAAGTATCTTGTGGAACCATCCACTTGCTAGCCACACTAAGTTTAGTGACCCTTTTGTAAATTTCCTTGTTAATTTAAAGGTAATAATTTTTATATTGGTTCCTTACGGAAGAGCGCGCTATCGTGGTAAAAGTGCACTCTCGCTTTAAATAATATTTCATTCACCTTAACACAAGTACTCGGTGATTAGAGGCACATTCTCAAATTCCCCTTGATCTCTTAATGTAAATAATTTCTCTTTAAAAGGTTGAAATGCTTTCTTTTGTAGTTTTATAACACCATTAATCTTGTGCCTTATATCTTCATATATTGAGTAGGATGATAGGATTTTTTGTTTACACAACTGTTCACTGCTTGACTGATTTTGGAGGGCAGACGAATATACTGTGTTACTTAGATGTTGACCATTGCTTGTGGTTTTTTCACCTATATTTTCTCCCTTTATTTTGCATTGATCTCTTAACTTTAAATTTATCCTTTAGGGCATGGTTACAATAGCTGAAGCTCTTAAGTCATCCCGTCTCTGCTTGCTATTTTTACTTCATTTTCAAAACCCTTATTCCAGCATTTTTAGTATTTTTTTACATTATTGATTGTAATACTGTCACTCATTCTTAGTTGCATGCTCATACCACTTCAGGATATACATTATCTATAGTGCATTCCCCATGCATTTAATTTTTTTTTTAGTTATCTTAATACAGCTTGTCTGTTGATACTAATTATCATACTGTTTCCACTCGATCATCCGGACTATATGGGAAGGACCCCCAGCCGGATTATCACATTTTTCTGATAATGGTACTATTTCGCCTAAGAGTCCAAAAGTGACCATTTCCAACTATTTTTATACTACAAACAACATAATTTGAATTGCCTTGCCACATATAATTATTAAATGTTCAACTAGAAAACTCAACTTACCTTGTTGGTGTTCGTCTTCTTGATTGATGCCACACATCTTGAAGTTGAGAATTCTTAACAATTTACGTAACCTATACTAACACAACACTAAAATTAACACTTAAAATTACTGTACAGTTCATTAAGCAAAGTTAGTTTTGACTGCCAGCTGCTGAAGCCTCACTGGTTGAAGGCATTTGGGTTGCCTGTGAGGCCTCACTTGAAGGCGCTTGTATGCGCCTCACTTGTTGAAGGCGCTTGTATGCGCCTCACTTGTTAAAGGCCCATGCTTGCACATCACTTGTTGAAGGCGCTTGGCCTGCCTGTGACGCCTCTCTTGAAGGCGCTGGCTTGCGCCCCACTTGTTGAAGGCGCTGGCTTGCACCTCGCTTGTTGAAGGCCTTTGGCTGCCTGTGACGCCTCACTGGTTGAACAACACGTAACTTGTCTTTAATTGCTAGGACAACCTTCTTCCTCTTAACACCTCCAGAATGATTGATGCTGCTACCAGACATAGTCTTGGCCAAAAATGTTCAAAGTTACTATGAAAATAAAAAAAGTTATTTAAAAAAAATTTTCACTAATGGCGCAGCATTATGTATAACACGAGGGACGGGAGCACATGGGTTGACTAGTGTTGGACGGGTTCACTTGGGGCAGCTATAGCACGTTACATAGGCTGCGAGGAGGAAAAAAATTCACAATATTTTTGAAGGAAACTTCAGCCTGTGCACATTGCTTTTAGGAAACTTATTTATGTTATTACATAATTACTAGTACTTATTTCATTTGTTTTTGGCTATGATTAATTGTTCTAAAATTAATGGTAATTCCTGTTCCCAGGTGGTCCCTCCTGACGCTCCCCTCCCACCCTCCCAACACACCCACCCCACCCCCTCTTCCATCATGCATCTAGAACCACAGATGGGATTAATACAGTACAGCTGAATTTTTATCCGGTTCCTGTGGCCATTTTGGCCGGATATTGAGAACTTTATCCGGTCACAATTTTGGCCGTATAAGGGTGTTTTCCGGATGTTCGAATCCCGGATAATCGCAGGGTTACAATAATTGTTGTTGTTGTCAGTTATTCCTGGTCAGGTTACGTGGTTTGTTAAGATGATTGTTTCTCCAAATTTGCAGTACAGTATCTAAACCATATGGAGAATGAACAAATAGGAGAACCTTCCTGTGTGTCAGCTTGCAACATCAAAGAAGTGTGTGTAGTGATGCAAAGAAGGTCCTTCGTGTTACTGTATCGTGTATTCCCCTGGTGGGAATTGGAACTTGGTATGGGGGGGGGTTCATGAACTATTTAGAAAACTAATAATAGCTGCATCACAATTTATACACATACTCTGCTGTCAGGTGATACTTCCAGTAGTCTCGGTAGCAAATGATACTGTGTAAAGTTTTAAAGTTTATCTCATCATATCATCATCCAAGTTTAAATTAAATATTCCCATAGTCAAATCATAGTCAGCTCATAGATTGTGGGAAATATTAGGGTATGAATTGTATCTCTATATGGCTCCAGACACATTTTTAATGATTTTCATTGATGTACACAACATTCTAAGAGTGAGTTTGTGCCTTGGGAAAGCCCTTGAGCATATTTAAAATCAAATTCTATGGTTCTTTTAAATTTGATTTTCCCGGTTTGGTTTTCGTTCACAAATACAAGCCCAACTCTTTCGTTTGAAAATGAAGTTTCGAGGCTAGAGCATGGGAAATGTGCTATTTGTGGTTTTTATCTGACTGCTTGAGTTCCTTCCTTCCCTTCCCCTAATGCAGGGTTTAGCTATGGGTGCAGCTTGGTAAATTCTTGAGGTTGCCCCTTGAGCGTTGCCCCTTTCTTAGAAGTGTGGAGGTATTTGAGCCATCTAGTCCTGCCAAAGTTAGTTTTCTCCTTCACAGCCACATGCTTCCTCCCATACCTTCTTCCTTGGCGAATGCCTTTCCTTCCCAGGCGACAATGACTGGCTCTGCCCTGGAGTTTTACATGGCAGGCTCCAGGGACTGGTGGGGAGACCTTCATGGCAGGCTTCCCATCAGCCATGAGTTCATGACTAACCAATTCAGGGACCAGTTAGTTTTCATCGGGGACTAGTTAGTATTTTGTTAATTCTGAGAAGGGTCGTATGCTCGCAGGAGAGGGGTTTTCTTGACCACCTGAATGGTATGAGTTTGATTGGACCTCTGCTGCCCTACGATTCATTTCCATGTGCAGTTCAGGCCTGCAGATTCGTCTTAACAGAGGTTTCCCCTCTTCCAGTATCTTACCCTGTGAATCGGTTAATTCACAGAGTAATGCGGTCATCTTATGAAGATTTGAACAATTAGTGTCTGGATTTTACATGTTGATGCAAATATGGATATACTAGGTCTAGTGGATGTAATGGAAGTTCACCTTGACCCATGGAAAAAAATTCTGCTGCCATTTCGTGGGACAAATGCTGTTATCGTCATGAATGTTACCAAGGGAATGTGGTCATCGTCATACAATGATTTAAATGATTATTGTCTGGGTTTAACATGTATGATGCAAATATGGGTATAATTGCTCTCTGTGGCTGTAAATAAAAAAAAATTATAAAACAATTAGTGAAGCATCTGAGGATAAAACAGGAAGCGTTAGCAATGTCAAGTGCCAGCACAGCCTTGCAGAGTGCCTCCACCCAGTGAAACAATAAATAATTATTCATCTTCGTGTTTTTCTTATATTTGCATTCAAATTAATAAATCTATAATTTTTTGTGTGCATCTGAGGGTATGACCATTTCTCCATAGCCCATGTCTAAGGGTTAATTTACAGTACTGTTATGGTGGGTGCTCTCTAGTCAAGAAGTTTAATTTCTCCTGCTAACTGCATATTGTGTGCCCCTGAAGGGACTCGTGCACATTTGACTTAGTTGTACCAGGTGGTGGTCTTCCAGCCTCCTTGTTGATTACATGTAGCTTGGTATAGTCATTCATGCATGTCCTTTAAGTATGTTGGCTCAAGTAGAGGAAAGGTGTATGCAAACAGCTGGTCAGAGGAAATGTTGTGATGCTGATTATGAAACAAATTGAGTGAGACGAGAATGGGTTGTGGTGTTGGCTGGGCTTGGCGACCAAAGATTGTGGGAAGGAGTGAATTGTTAGTGACCGGACTGGCAGCCATTAATTTAGTCAAGTGTGTTGATGTATGGCCTGGCCATGATTTAGAAAATAGTTTAATCATGTACATATACATGTATTTACTTTTTATTTCCACTACATATGCTTTTTCAAGCTTTTATTAGATTTTATAGGAGGAAGATTATAAAAATTACAGTACAGTATATTGAGTGAAAAATACTTGTAAAGACATTAAACAGAATGACTGTTGATTTTGCTGAGCAAAATTCCTTTTTTTCCCCCATTTGCTTTTATTCGGGGAGAGACGATTGTTTATTCACAAATCCACCTATTCGACAGGGCTTGTCCCCGAGGTGTGCGAATACGATGTCAGCACTGTATTGTCATTAAGGATTGGGCTATTCAATCTAGGGTGCCTCACACATTCTACTGTCTTGCTTCATCTCGGCATTGTCTGCTGGCCTTGAATCTTGTCTCCTGACAGAATGTTCCTTAATTGGAGGTCAATGCACTATTGAACCAAGAACCACAGCATAGCTGTGCAGGTAAGTGATGCTCTGTCAGTCTCGGGCATACTCTAGAGGACATGTTTTGCAAATATTTGCCACCTACTCTGCCATCTTGTAAGGAGACCAGAGAATGGGGCTTTTGGTAAACCAACAGCTCTTTTTGCGAATGTCTTTTTACAAGATTTTTTGTTTGTGCTGCTTGTGTATAGCTCTAAACACAAACACACTTTCTGCCGAGTTATTTTTGATGGTGGCTACTGTTGTTTCATTATGTACTCTTCAGATTTCTTTGTGCACTATACTGCAGCACATGTGAGTTTTCCAAGAAATATTATTCTTAATCATCCTTTTTTAGACTGTGCAGCCTTTAGAAAGAACCTCCCATGGTACGCAAGAAAACAAATTATTTCCAAAAATATGTTTTCTTGCCAGATATTGTTATAATGCGTTCCCTGGTCACGGAAAAGTAAAAAAAAAAAAAAGGATTGTATGACAGTATTTTAACCATGATGGAGCAAACATGTTGACCAGTTTATGGGCGCTGAGTGAGGTGATTAGACACATTTTTTGCATGCATCATTCTATAATGATCCATGAATCCCATCATTCTATTAAAACAATTCTTTGTTTTTTGTGCATAGGTGAAAGGACAGTTTTGATGACAGCCACATGTTAAGGGTTAAAGAAAGACGTCTTGGTTTAATTTACCTTTAATTTGAAGCCATTGTTTTGGGTGATATTAGACAATGCAGAATCAAGAATTTTATGGAACAAGAGTGTTATGCCCTTTACTACTCATAAATACATACCATATATTAAATTAACTTCTTACAAGACCGTAAATTTAACTAGTGGGCTCTTTGTGGTTTAATGGCATGAAATTTGTTGCTTGTCACTGAACGCTTAATTTTCTTTAACTTTTTCGAGTTTGATGACGAAAACTGTAAGCAGCATTCCAGTATGGGACATTCTAGTGCTGAGCACAGTGTGAATGACTTCCTTTGATCAAAACGCATAAGGTCTCCCAAAGAAACCTAACACAGGTATTATATTGGCTTTCTTCCCAATATCGGTACACTGTTTATGTGGCTGCAGATCACTTGCCACTGTCACACCCAGGGCTCGCTCTCTCTCTCTTTACTTTAATCAACTCTCTTGTTCATCTAGTGGTTTGCTCTTCCTCTTTGTTTCTAATTATGCATTTATCAGTATTACATTTAAACGGCCGTTAATTCAATTGGTTTGCTAAGGTTAAATGTTTAAGTCGGTTTACAATCTCTTCTTATATTGATGTTGTAACTTTGCTTCCTAATTTAATTTTTCATTTACAGATTTAGATAATGTATTGTACAGCATATGGGATTTGTCATTTACAGTATTTTACTAACAAAACTTGTTGCAAAACTGACCCCGAAGCACTCCACTTGTACAGTACCATGTGTCTAATGTGATAGTTCCATTTAGTAACTATTAGACATTATTTTATTGCATATAACCAATTTTTCAATTTTAACTTTTTTTTTTTTTTTTTTTTTTTTTTTTTTTTTTTTTTTCTTTAAACTGACTTTTGGGGTTCGGTTCGCCATCGCCTTACTCTGCCCTTGACGTTTTCACACAGTTGCCTCACTCTGGGTTGGGGCTTTGTGGCCAGCACTCACCAAGCAGGCCAGGGTGGTCATTGGCCTTGGTTGCACAGTACGGTTCAGGAGTTTGTGGCTGTCTTGCATGCTCATATATAGTTAAATGGGAGTAGCGTGGAGGGTGGGGGGGGGGGGGCATAGTTGTCGGTTGCCAACAAAATACGCAATCCTCAATTTTATTTCCTGTACTGTTAGCTCGTTTCATCTTCTGATGGATAATATTAAACTGCTTCATAAAATATTTTATCACAAAGATCTACCATGTTCTTCAAAGTATAGTACTTACAATTTTTAATTTGCTGGCTGGAATACTATTTGCTGGCTGTAATACTATTTGCTGGATATGGTGCGCACACATTGCTATGACCCCTGGAAGGCAATAAGGATAAATAAATGATTGCCAGAGGTCTCCACTGGGGTTTATATAACCAGCGAAACATTAAAATATTGCCGGGTGACAAATCTCATTGGGACTGGAGCCATGCACACACACAATTTTCATGTGACGATTAGAGCGGTGGGAGTATAGAGGGGAGATGGGTCAATATGTGATCCATATGAGGTCACATACCCACCATGGAGGTGGGTATGTAGGCCTGCAGGCCACTCAAAGCAACAGCCTGGTGGACCAAACTTTCACAAGTCAAGCCTGGACTCAGGCCGGGCTTGGGGAGTAGAACAACTCCCAGAATCCCATCAAGCAGCTTAATATTTAGAATTCTTTGCTGTTAAAGTGAAAACTAGCCATAGGATCTTCTATCAAACCAAGTTCATCTACTTTTTTCCCGTACCATAAACATTGATAGTTCACCTTTGGAATATCTTGAACATTTTTTAATAATTTAGAATTTAGGTCTTCATAAGCTTTTTTGGAATAACATTTGATACAGCCACTGATAAAAAAATATATGCACAGGAAATTATCTAATGATTTGGGTATCACTGCAGCCTGCCGTCCAAGATCTGAACAATTTTTCAGCATTCATTATTTGGAGAGAACCATTGCACTAATTTAGACAATCATTTAGAGGGACCATTTAGAGGTGTGGATTTTCAAGGCCGTACTACTTATTTTATTGCTGCAGGAATTTTTGGGGACATGATCTCTCCCTTGATTTAAAATAATTTCAAAATAACAAATTATCAACATTAGAAGCTAGTGAAGTTGGTGCATGGCAACCTACTTGGAAGTGCCTGTGTTAGTTGACTGCATGGGCATTATTATGTAGATGGCAAATTTGTGATTCCGGTAACTTGATCAGCCTTTGTGAAAGTTGGAAGTATATAAGAAATAAATGTTTTCCTATCTTCTCCCCTCCCTCCCCTCCCAAAAACAACTTCTACTTCAATTTTAGTATATTATGATGCAAAACATCACCAATTACTGAAGTTACATTCCCACAAAAACCTTTCCCACTCACTACCGGAATCACGTAAGAATTCTTAGGCATCTGAATAAAAACTTTTAAACGTCTTTTATTATTATTTATTATTATTAATTAGTATTATTATTAAAAAATTTAGCCATTTTAAAAATTCTGCTAAAATACACAAGATAAAATTTTGGCCAAATCACTTAAGCCCTGTAAAAATTAAGCTGTGTTTTTCCTCATCCCAAGTGAAAGATTGAGAGGCATTATTCCTATCTAACAGTGGCACCAGCACAACTAATGTGACACAAACCAGAGTGACACATCGCCCTCACGTTCATGTGACCCCACTTAATGTGCCAGGAATGGGAATGAACCAGTTTGACCCGTTTCTTCCATGTCAAAGCCACCACATACGTCCTGCTACAAGGAGGAGACATCAAGCACAGCCACAGGTAGGATCTCGTTGTGTTGTATTTCTAGCTGATGCGATATTAACCATAAATTATAAAATGTGGTACATGTTTTAACAGTTTTAAATATTTAAATAGATCTACTTATTGCAATATGCAAGAATTTTATTTACAGTTTGAGCAAATCATTTGTAAATAAAGTTTCAGATGCGTATCGATGGTCATAGCACGGTGCATTCCTGTATCTGTTTGTAATAGTTATGGAACCCAAGGATGGGTCAGCTTGTCAGTCCTTCTGGCTCTGGCACTTAGTGGGCAATTTTCCATCGTTGAGGACATAATTTGTAAATATAATTTATGTACATATATATACTTTCATGCATAATTTCTGAAAAATAAAAAAAATTTGTGCATATTTTCATAAACATTATTCTTTGTATATTTAATGCTAGGAAGAGTACTCAGTTGTGCCTGGGTATCTTCCTCCTACCCCCCCTTCCCTCTTACCCTTCTTCCCTTCTCCCCCTTCCCCTATTCTCCTCTTAACCCCTTCCCCTCTTCCATCCCCCCCCCCTTCAATTTTTCTACCCTTATCCTTGCCTCTTCCCCCTTTTTCCCCTCCCTCTTCTCTCAGAAAATGTATTATTACAAAGCACTGTAACTGCTGCCAATGAAATACTTTATTAATATGGGACCAAGGGTAGAGCCCAGGCTGGTTAAACGATGACACTGCAGATGACCCGAGGTAAATGGCCTTATACCAAAGGACAGGGGGACACCAGTTCCCCCTGGTGTACCCTTGCACACCACTAGTAGCATTGGGGTAATGGCTGCAACCAGATACAGCAAATGATGCCCCCTCGGCCGAACCAACCAAGAATCAATCACTAAAGAGCCCCTCTGAGAACTAGCTTTCTCATTCTTAGCCAGGAAAGGAGAATGCTGCAAATGAAGAAAACTGTCCCTCGGATCAAAAGAACAAAAATGTTCCTGGAAGGAATGTGTAGCTTCCCAACTCAACCACTAGAAGTGAAGGCCAACAAAAATGATCTTTAATGTAATCCCGAATTGAAGGGTCAACAAAGAACTGAAGAAAGGATAGAAAGCCAAAATCTTGTCCAAAGAAGGCCCAGGGGGGAGTGTGAGCTGTACACAAGTCACAAGCTCTAGAACTGAAACAAAAATGAAATGTGTTTATATTTGAAACTGATATAGAGTACTGTGCATGTTTAGGATTGCTTACACTGATATTAAGAGTCATCAATTAATTGTATGTGTGGGTATTGTTTCTGGCTATTTTCAAAATGAAGGAAAATCTTAATTTTTTAACTTTATTGTTGATTTTTATTTCTTTACTTGCATGAAGTTTATTCAGTATTTAAATATTTGTTAGACAATTTTTTCTTTTTCTTTTATTAGTGTTTAATGTTGTCACAAACCTGAAGTCGATAATACTTTTAAATAAATATGCTTTGGCTGTGTTGTTTAACTTGAATATGAAGTCCTCAGGAAAACTAATAGTAGAAGTTTTAGTTCCGATGATGGAACATTTTTTGAGTTTTAGTACTTGCTGTTTGCTTAATTACGCGATGGCTAAGCCTCCTGGGCATCTCTTCTCACCAGACCCAAGATGGAGGCAGCCTGGGGCAGCAGAGAAGTTCAACGGGAAGCACATTGGTATGTCGGCTCCTACCAAGTGGGGAATCATAATTTCCTCTCCTGAAATGTCTTCATGTTGTGCCATTGATATAAGCTTTACACTGATATACTTGAGCAAAACACGAGGTGCTGTATTGTGGAAGTTCCAAGTTCCCGGGTCCATCTTGTGTGGAAAAACAGCATTGATCAATTTTATGGTATTTTATACTAATGGGGTTTCAAATTCGTGTGATTTACTTTGAGGTTGACGTATTTTTTATTTTTAATATATTATTATTTCTTGTGCATTTATTATGCATTTTGGAAAACCTAGAGGAAAATAATTCTGATGCCGTTTCTGTAGTGTAGATTTGATTGCTCTAATTTTTAGAATATAGTATCAGGTGGCCTGTTTTTCAACCGAGGAAGCAGCTTTGGATCGCTGCCTCCTATAAATTTAGAGTACAGTACAGTACATATTTTTACCTTTTTATGGAAGAATTTATATTTTTTTCAATTCACAGGCACAGGAGAACAATTCTTCAGAATCGGCTCAGACTCGTCCTCAGGTTGGAGTCTCGCCCACAGCATCATCTGCTAATCCTATAGCACTCTTTACAAATTTCATGGCTGAAGCATTGAGTGGGAGACATGGAGCATCAGCACCGCAGCAGGAACAACCACAGGAGGAGCAAGCGGCCTCAGATAGCAATGAACCTCAGATCAGTGATCAGATGTTTGCTCAGTTAGTGCAGGTAGGTACTTAATTCTTTATCAATATACACGAGATTGGCTGAAATATATGGTATATGAAACCATCTTGTATGCATCACAAAGCATGTCCAATGCTTCTAACAACACAAACAATGAGTGGGATGAAGTAAGTGTAAAATAGCTTGCTGGATATTTGGGACTGACAATGTTGATGGGCATTGTGAAGATGCCAGAAATGACTATGTACTGGCAAACGGCTAAAGTGCGGCATGTACCTTCATTTATGACGGCAAGACAATTTGTAACCATTGCAAAGTATTTTCACATTCATAACAGTAATGCCATTTCCAAAGACAATCAAGATAGACTAATAAAAGTTAGAACAATAATGGAATATCTTGCATATAAATGTAAAACAGTATACATTCCTCAGTATACAAACATATACAATGTATACAAACAGTATACATTGGCATAAAAAGTTAAAATTCTGTTCATACCACACCATAGTCTCAACCAGGTAGAAGAGTTTGCCCCCTTTCTTCCTCTACCCCCCCCCCCCCTTTCTTCCTCTACCCCCCCCCCTTTCTTCCTCTACCCCCCCTTCCCTCCCCCAAGAAAATATTAAAATTCCAAAGATTTTAGAGTATTGGCCTAATTACAATGCTGCTTTTTATATTTTACTTTGTTGTGATAAGGTTGACTATTTGGTCTTGATGAGAAGTGATCAAACTTTTTTCAGGGCGTTATTTCACAAGTGTCGGGTACACTGAGTGCCGAAGGTGACAACAGCAGTCAGCAATCTACTACTTCACTTCACGAGTTCCTTCAACCTTTTGATAGTGGCATGTTCGCTGAAGGATATGAAGACTCGCTCTTTTATCAGTTGTTTAACACTGTGGTAAGTGGGTGTCAAATAGTAATTGAAAATCCTTACTATAAAAAGGTGTGGCATTGTGATTTGAATATATATTTGGTGGGTAATCTGCAGAGAGTTTGCAGAAGGGAAAGTAAAAGTGTGAGCTTGAAATTGAACCTAATTGGTGTGATATTTTGACATCTGTTGCTTTGAAGGTTTTAACATAGGCTCACCATATCAGATGCCATGATACATAATGAGGTTGTCTGTATTTCTGATTATCTTTAACTCATTTACTTTATCTTTTTACTCATTCTAATAAACCTGTCTTGATGAATGGTCTTCATCAGTTTTTATGAATCTATTTGCATGCGCTACATTCACAGGGTTATTTACTTGTTCCCATCCTCTTTTTCTTTTTTTCCTAAAATACTTTGTATCGTTTGAATTATTTAAATGATGATAATTTTTGGTTATGGTTTCACCTTGTAGGTTAAAAAAAAATCCATACAGCAGGCATTTACTTTTTATTAGAGATTTGTATTTGTATTAAAGATTTGAGCATTTAAATTGGTATGAGCTTTGTGGTTGTTTATATTCACTGAAATCGGTCTTGACAGTATGGCAAAAACCAGAATGGCAGCATATATTTTGGCACCGTCTTGACTAATATGAATGTTGAATCTTGAGTAATGGCAACTGGAGTGTTGCGATAAATTCGATTATCTTTTTGCATTTTGACATGGTGACCAAAACAAAAAGTAACCAATATATCAGAGCTGAATAATGGTTGGCTTTGTACACCAGTCTGATGAAAATCGGTTTTTGGCTGCTTTTCTGAAAAAGAATAGAATATAGTCAGTGCCAATATTCATTCCGCAGTATTTTGTTAGTACAATGTTCGTTTGTGCGAAATACAATGTTATTCGTTAAAATAGTTTCCACACGGTCATTTTAAACTTACTACGAGATGATCTAAATAGTCTTTTTAAAATGGATAAAAATTGGCAGAAGCAGTTAAATGTTGAACATGAAATTGTGGGTTCTGAGCTATAATACTTCCCAGATATCAGCTGGACAATGTTGAAATTGCAAAATATGAGGGGAAAAAAATATCTGGAAGTCTTGCAAGTAGGGATCGTAGACAGGAGACAAAGATCTATGCGTAAATTCACATTCAAATAAATAGGATATTAGGATTTATTTCTAGATGTTTGCAATAATAGGAAAAAAAGAGTGGCAAGATTATTATTGAGAGTTATATTCCTGTTGTTGGGCTTCATTTAGAGCATGACTACCCTACTTTTATTTTGCCCCCAATATGAAATCGGAGCTTTTCCAATTGTGATCATGATGGTTTGTTTGATTTCCTGATTTTTGAGGTGCAACTTTATACCTGTCATTGAGATACTGTTCAATACATTATAACTGCAATGAATGCTAGTTTGAGAACTTTTGATATTGCTTGATTAAAGAAAGTGATATCATTAACATGTGATAATAAAATTAAGAGACTAATCTCCCGGTAAGGTTAAAGCTCTGTGGAAAACAAATTGTTAAAATAAGTGGGTATTGCATAAAATAATTAAATATAAATACCAAGATGCGAAGAATGTTATATTAATCATTAATACTATATAGTAAGAGTATTAACCTGTGTTAATGTAAATGACAAGCTTTTTGGAGCTATTTAAGGAATATTTCTTTCAGTCAAATAAGTTGGTGTAAATGCCTTAGCAGTTATACATCTCTCAACCATTCCTCATTTAGCTATATGTCTGGTGTATTATTCAGTTACTGTGTGACATTGATGCAAGAAAATGTTTTAAAAAGCATTTGCTGCTGATGAGCTCTTGTACGATACATATTATACATATCGTCATTAGTTTCATTTTCAGGCTATTTTTTCCTTGGGTGAAATTTCTCAATTTCTTTTCCGTAGGCTCTGTCATTATCTATCGGGGACCTTGTTCAACTTTTCTTTGGGCGTGCAACAACTGTGAATCAGCTGCGTGCTCCTTTACAGCGATTTGTGAGGGAGAGAGCTCTTCAGGGAAGTCAACCGACTGAGGAGAACCTGGATCGTGCCATTGATAATGTTATTAGGGATCTTCATCCTCATCTTGTCCTCACTGCTGTGAGTTAAGTTTTTCTTGGCATTTTATTTAAAATTTGAATTTGACCTAATGTTAGTTTGCATTAATTAATAGTTCTCTGTAAATGTATTTTGCCTGTCTCCTGTTTTCCTATTCATGGATTTTTTAAAGCTAGGTAAAGGTCGTTGTATAAGTATAGCTACGTGTAAAATTGTTTGTGGTGGTGTTAAAGTAATGCATTAGTAATTATATCTTTTTGTAAACCATTAAATACTTTGACATAGAGTAGCTTTGTCACTCCTGCATTGTGGGCTTCATTACCTAGTCATGATTAAGGTGGTTGCAGGTTTTGAACTTTTATATGATAATATATTTCATACAAAGAAATATTATTGAATTTTAAGAATTGTTCTTTATGGAAATAATTTATCGTAACTTTTTGGAATTCAAAATGCACGAAGAGGATTATGAATTTTTTAAGTCGTTAATTAAATGCCACTTTAAATCATTTTCAGGGAGATGCGCAAGTGCATGAAGGAATTGATTATGTTAACACAGTTCACAACTTCATCCGACATAGATTACATGATGTTTTCAACCTGGTGTTGAATCACCGTAAGTGGCGTTTTATTAAACTTGTTTATTTTTAGCTAGAAATAGTTTTTAGTAATGGCTTTACTTGTCATGATTATTAACCCATTTCCCATATTCATGAGACAAGATGGCATCAGCTCATAGAAGATAGGGAAGCAGTAAAGGTAGAGATGCCTTAAGATTTTAAGATAACATACAACCATTCTCCTTATCTTACATAGTGTGGAAAACTAGCACCACCATATTTTGATAAATCATCCACAGCAATACTCCACTGTTGAATGCTCTTTTCGAGTGTTGTATACGAATTATTATTTCCCAACCTTTTGTCATGTTCTCTCACATGCACACTTCGTCTGCCTTTGTCATAGTACATTGGTCAGTGTAGTCGGGGTCACAACCGATTGATGAAGATTAAGCCACCCAAGATGTGGCATGGGCATGAATAGCCCGTAAGGGTCACAACCAAGTTGTCCTGAGTTCAGTACCTCTGCGTGATAGACATTTGGGCACATTTTCTTTAAATCACTGTTTCACCTAACAGCAAATATAGGTGACCAGGAGTTGGGCATTTGATGTGGGTTGCATCCTGGGAAAGGTCAGTACATAGTTGGTCTAGTGTTTTATAAGCCTAACAGGTTTTCTGTACCTGACTGGAATGTTACAAAACCATTTTGTAATTCTTCAATCTTAACATTTACCAATATATATATACCATATCTTTCCATTATATTTGAAATTTGTATTCTATCTGCTCTTCTAACATCACACATGCCTCTAACATTATTAATTTCTTTGCTCTAATTCCTGATGAGCACATTTGATCCCTCGATCGTTATCACCTCTCGGTCAACAAGAACATTATCCAAGGATGAGCCTTTAGTTTTGGGCTTTCTGGATTCTGGTTGACTCCCTATCTATTTCCTCTGTTGTGTAGCTGGGCTATAAAATGTATGTAGATCCTTTCTCTAGCCTTATCCTCTGCAGTAGAGAAAGATTACAGAGATTTGGGGGTTTCTGGTCGAAGGTCCATGGGTGCCCTTTGATCCCACGTTGTAATTTTGTTCTTAGCCCTGAGGATTTTTGCACTGTACAATGTGTTGTACAGTGTAAAAGTTAAGACTTGTAGATAGCAGTAATAATTGTAATGATTTTTATCATTCGTTCACAATGGTTCCTTTATTTGTATGTTCTTAGAAATAATACATCAGGTATACCAAGTTTAGCAGGCAAGGCATAAAAAGCTAATGTTGCTTCCCCTTAGTCACTCTTAGGTGTGCACACCCTCTATAGCTTCTTTACTCACCTAGTTGTGCTTGCTGGGGTTGAGCTTCAGCTCTTTGGTCCTGCCTCTCTACCATCAATCTACTGGTGTTACAGGTTCCAGAGCTTATTGAAGTTTCATATACATTTGAAACTGGTTTCAAATTTTCAAATAACATGGAGTATTAATGCAATATACAACAAAATGTGAAAACAAGTGACTTTTTCTCATGCATGTTTGGTCTCAACTTGGAATTTATCATGAAAACTCTACCATTAATTTGGTTATTTCTTGCTTCATTTGTTTCTCACATTCTATCCCTATGTTCATAATTACTTCCTTGTACATAAACTGAAAACTGAACAAAGTAACTTTACCTATTTGTTCCCACCATACAAATCTTAGTTGATGGCTAATGATAAGCTCCTTTTATATTTGACAAATAAATTAAAAAAAAAAAATCTAACTTTCTCATCCCCCTCAACCTCCCTAACCCAACAGCTGATGCAGAATCATTTGGGCCTGTCACTGGTGTCATTAGTTCGACGAGCACTAGGAGAATTCATCGCGCTCTCGCTGCACTGTTTTACAGACGGAGCCCAAGGATTAGAGAGAGTATTGCAAGAGAGAGTCGTAAGTGTTAATGATAATTCAATTTCTTTGTAGAAACCATATTTAAAAGAAAGACATTAGAATAAGGTTGGCATTTACTCTCAGAACTGAAGCTTTCTTGTGTTCCCTACATAATGGTTGCATCGATTTAGGTATTGACTCCACGGAGCTCGTGTAAATGTTGAGGTTTTTATTCAAGTGCTTGTTAATGCCAAAAGCATTCCTTGTAAAGTATACATGTTGAGAATTGTAACAATGAAAAAATATATTGGTGCATTTGTATGAATTATTGCACTGACATGAAGCTTTGTTAATTTGTTATGAGATACTACTGTAGTAAGTATTATATGTATTTATCAAATATTTTAATCCTTTGGCTGTGGTATTTCTGCTTTAGCCCTATACTATTATTCATTGGGGTTTAAATGGGGGAAAAAAAGTAAGTGAATTACCTATGCTTTTCATAGTACCATTTAAAAAAAAGCTATCATTATTTTTTCCATTGTGACCAAGGTAAAATAAAATTTTAAGAGGCCATTTCTCAATGAAAATGATCCCAATACCAGGCTATAGGTGTTAGACGTATAACATCATTATGAAAATAACAAACGTGTATAATAAACTTCTTTGGGAAAGGGGGGTCATACATTTCTCATAAGAAAATATTATCTTAAAAATATGTATCATGCAGTCATTAAAAAATATTTTAAAGATACCTAGTAGAAAATTTAAAAAAATATATTTCAAGTGTTAATTATATTGTAAATAATCCCAGTACATAAATACAGGGGCAACAAGGGTTGACAGTACGGTAGAAAGGAAATCATAAGTACCAGAAATAATACTACTTCAAATAATAAGATGTATTTTAGTTACAAATTATGAATGAGTGATTGAACATTTCTAATGAGAAAAAATAATGTTCTCTTTACATTGAGCATTCTAGCTGTCATGATGAAGATAATGTCTTGAGCAGAAATAAAATATTCCTGATGGATTTAGATCGACAGTGTCTGCCGATATCTTTCACCAGCAGATTGCAGCAGGTATCGGGCCCAAATTTCTGTTCTGATGGCCAGATGTTTGGATAAATATTATACGATGTAGGGCCTGACAGCTGAATGGACAGCCCTTCGGATTCGTAGTCCTGATGTTCCAGGTTTGATCCCCGGTGGAGGCAGAAACAAATGGGCAGAGTTTCTTTTACCCTGATGCCTCTGTTACCTAGCAGTAAATAGGTACCTGGGAGTTAGACAGCTGTTATGGGCTGCTTCCTGGGTATGTGTAACATAAAGGAGGCCTGGTCGAGGACCGGTCCACGGGGACCCTTAGCTCCGAAATTATCTCAAAATAACCTTGAGATAGCTTTTCTTTTGAGTCATTTGATAAAATGTACTTGTTTTTTGTGGAGCAAATGTTCCTGTTTGCCACAGCCAAAGGGTTAATCCAATTTATTACATGTATACAGTTCTAAGATCATTTTTACTTTCAGCGTTCCATAATGGCAGGAGTGAGTCCAGCTATACAGTCATGGTCTGTTAATACTTCAATAATGCAGCTAAGATCCATGATGAACCGAATGACCATAACAAATGATCACATCAGAAGATATGTGGTATCCCCAGATGAAGGGCGAAGAATGGAAGAAGAGCGTAATCGCAGGCAACGTGCGACTAGTTCTGTTGCTGCACAACCAGCTCCTCCACCAGCTGCTACTGAGCCAACTACTCCTCCTGAAAACATTGTCACTGTAGCACCTGCCAATGGACCTGTAGTTGAGGTAAGTTCAATATCTTTGGAACCCATTTTAACAATAAATCTTAAGATTTGATTGTGAATTGAAATAATACATGCACGCTAGGTTTCTTTACAATGGTGTGTACATGGGGGGGGGGGGGCAGCTGGTTGTGTAGTGGTTAGCATACTTGCCTCTACCAGCAAGGTAACCTGGGTACAAATCCTGGGCAGGGTGGGATAATTGGGGCACCATTTCTTCATCACATTCTGTGCAGCAAGAAGTAATTGTGGATCTGAATGTACTGTTCAATGATTCGTGGAAGTTTATATTCTGAGAACTTTTATTCTAAATAATGTAAGAGTTGCAGTACTTGTCCAGAAACCTAAATTTAAACATGTAAAAATAAATATGGTAAGGAACAAGCTGGGTGGAAGAGGTCTGTTAGGAGGGAGTGAATATAGGTGTGTACTGTATAGACAAGGGGTGGGGAACCTGTGGCCTTAAGACTGCGTGTGGCTTATTGTGGTACTGAGGGTGATCTTCAAATGCAATTTAAATAAATTTTGGTTGCTATCATTTATCTATTTAGTGTGCATATAACTGATGTGGAAAAAATGTGATTTGATGAATTGCAGCATTGTAACAAGGGGAATGAAAACAAAAGGGTGGTAAGTGAGAAAGAAAATTGGGAATTGAAGTGATCACTTGCCCTATCTGCTGTTGTCATGTATGTATAATACAGGAGTGTGTCAAATCCTTAGTGAGGTTTTCTAAGTAAATTACTAAATTCAGTGGAAAAATAAGACTGAAATAGGAAACAAGAATAATAAAGATGGGTGGGGGAATCTAAAGGAATGTCTTCTGGTAAAGTGACGTGATATACATGTATACCACAAAAAATGGCCACCCATAAGGACTTTAACACAATGCTGAAGTATCAGAGAACCTATACTTTTAAGAGTGCAGGATCCAGAACAGAGATACAAACCTTTACCTGCAGTAGGAATAAAAGAAAACCTGTTAATCCTGACAAGAAGGGACAAAAGGTGCCAAATCGAAACTTGGAACATGGCGAGGTAAACAAATTACATGTGTCCTTTACCCCCCCCCCCCCCCCTCCCATCCCCCAGGTTCAAGAGAGATGTACTTGTCAACTTTGGGTAAAGTTGGTCAAAGCCTGTGGCAACACTGATATCAAGTGTTTGGCTGGGTCCAATGTAGAGGCATAGGAGAGCTACTAAGGGGGAACCTTGTTTAGAATGTTGCATTTTAATTTAATTAAAGGAAGATTCATCTAGAAACATTATACTTGAAAAGTGTTAACCCTACTTCATAAGATAACATTCACAAACCCTTAAAATGCCAGGTTAATCCTTGTTGAGGTTAGATTACTTTGAAATGTCATAAGTATTCTTTCAACAAAAGTTTAGAGATAGCTCCATTAACTTCGCCATTTTATATAACACAATACCTATTTGCTTAAATTTATAGCTGGACTTAAAAGTAGAAATCTGTTAAACAAAATAAATTGTAGTTCAGTCTGTAACAAAAGGCACCATTATTTTTTCTTGATTCAGCCTATGGAAGTTGAAGAAGTGGGATGTATGGAAGAAGTAACCACAACAGGATTAGAGTCCGAATTGGAAATAACTGTAGAAGGGGCAACTGGGAAACCTGACGAGGATAATGAGGAAGATCCATTAGCAGAAGAATCACCAATCATCATAAATGGAGGGTCACAGCCCTGGCACTCAGCTGTCCCACAGGTAATGAATAGAATTGTTATTTTGTATGTAATGTTAACTTTATTTGATATTCTGGGCAATAAAGGAATTTATAGCATCTCTATATTACTGCAAAATGTTGCATTAGTTATTATTAATACGTATATGAAAATGTCTAGTAGCTAAATTATTGAGGGCTATTCTTTCAAAGTAATCCCAGGAAACATGAAGTATGAGATATGATTAGATAGAATGTGATATAACTTTATAGTTATAATTTAATAAAAAGCAACATTAGTCTGAAAAATGCACAGTACTGTATTAACACAAGCAGTTAATAGCAAGTTTTAGCGTTATTCAATAATTTACGGTGATCGGTCCAATGGTGCATTTAACCTTTGGACGGTGGCTCTTGTGATAGACCTTGCTGTCAATGCACCAAAAAAAAATTCCATTTTCATTATAGAATTATTAATTTGTGGGCAAAATGTAAGAAAAACGTGAAAATTAGTGAAATACGGTAGAAAATATTTATCGTTACACTCGGGGGCGCTGGAAGGTTGCATGGTCGCTGTGTCTAGCGCCTGTCAACACCCGGTGTCTGAATTTATTGACGCTTCCTGTGTTATCCTCAGATGTTTTACAGATTGTTTATCATTTGTTTTTCTTTATTTACAAGAGTATGCGTGTTGAATAGATAAATTGCATAATTTACTTATGGCGATTGGCATTTCACATGCTTCATTTGATAGTTTACTTTGTATACTCTATTACAACCAGTATAGAGTAGTGAAATGGCTATAAATATAATAGTCAATGGTGTTGGGCTCTGAGCGATAGCATATGGCCTAACTGGTGAGTGAATGGATTGGAACAAAGGTGTAAGCCACCAATGTGGCACCCACTGATAATGATTCGATTGATTGGTTTACCTGGTATCTCATTACAATCATAGTGTTGTGAGAAACATATGAACATCATTGGTATACGTATTGTACTCGCCTAGTTGTGCTTGCGGGGGTTGAGCTTTCTCTTTGATCCCACCACTCGACCGTCAATCAACTGGTGTACAGGTTCCAGAGTTTACTGGGCTCTCTCATACCTATATTTGAAACTGTATGGAGTCAGCCTCCACCACATCACTTCTTAGTGCATTCCATTTATTAACTACTCACTGATAAAATTCTTTCTAATGTCTCTGGCTCATCTGGGTACTAAGTTTCCACCTGTGTCCCCTTGTTCGTGTTCTACCCGGGCTGAAGAGTTTCTTTGTCCACCCTGTCAATTCCCCTTGAGAATTTTGTAGGTGGTTATCATGTCTCCCCTTACTTGGTAAATTGTGTAATTATGATGGAGTTTTATACACTGATTACCTAACCTTGCAGTTACCTTGCTATGATTTTGGGGCTTGGCATCCCCACGTATACCGTGAAAATAAAGTATGCAAGTGAAGCTGGAAATGCAAAGGAGTCGAAGAAAAATTGGGATGCTCTAAAATAAGCTGTAGATACTATTTCCATGTATAACTTTTAAGAGCTTACCTGACGTACTGTATATAGAAAGCTTGAGAATATAAAGAGCACCACATACAAAGGGGTAGACCATGCTCCATTAGTCAGTGTTAGATATGTACCATCTCCCCTCCTTGCAGCAAGGCATGATCATTGTACCAGATAAACATTATTTTTCTTAAAGATTCTTTTCATTACTGTAATTTGTTTGTATCCTGAAATGTACGCACCTTGCCTAATTGTGCTTGTGGGGGTTGAGCTTTGGCCCTTTGGTAAAAGGGGACCAAAGGGCCAAAGCTCACCTTCCCCCCCCCTCCTAATCTTGCCCCTCTCCCATCATCCTCCTCCCCTTTTCTGCCACCTCCACCCCCCTCTTCCCTTATTTTACTCCAGTAAACAGTAGGAGTAAGCATCAAAGGTAAGGAAAACCACAACTCCTGATTTTATTGCAGGGGAAAGTAGGGGGGTGGGGGCAATAGATGCTGATATTTCTCTTAAGCATGGTTGACCCCTCAGTCACCCATGACAGAGTTGGGTGACATTATCCCCAAGCATGTGGTGGCCTCCTTCTGACACACACATTCTATTCTATAGATAATTATTTAGGAATTGATTATTAAATAAATTTTATTTTGCAGGATTGGCTTCCAGTTATAACAAGGGATGTAGACCGACAAAGGCGGGTGCCAGACACAAGTTTAAGTGATGCTTATCTCTGTGGAATGCCCCTGAAACGCCGGAAGTTGGCTTCTCAGCATAAACCCCATGGTTCGGTTCAAACAGTCGTACAAGGTTAGTTCTACAGTATTTTGGGGGAAAAAAGGTGTTCAGATTTATATACCAAACCAGACTGGATTTGGGGAAGTAAAAGGAACCATCAGGAGAAAGCACCAAGCCATTATGACTATATAGCACATGGATGGGATCGGGATAAGGAATGGCGCGCAACCATTTGGACGATTGGGGATTGAACACCAACCTGCATGAAGCGAGACTGTTGCTCTACCATCGAGCCAAAGTGGTTGGGCACCATTCCTTACCAGAACCCTCTTCAGGTAAGATCCAGGTAGGGGTTGATTAAACATTACTTGTGAGAGGGTCAGAGATATACAAAGAACTGGGACCAATATGGGAAGAGCAATAATTCACAAACATCAGAAATTGATGAAAGTCTGAAACCACTACAGGATTTAAAAGTTTAAAACTGTTTGATGCTACAGTATTTAGTGTTAAGATGTGGCAAGTGGTTATGATATTTTCTCTCTCTCCCCCCCCTCCCCACCCTGCCCCCTCCCCCCTGGCCCCCTCCCCCAGCCCCCTCCCCTTCCCCCAGCCCCTCCCCTTAGCTCCCCCTAGCCCCCCCCCCCAAGATTTTTTAAAATAGGGTACTGTATATAGAAAGGTAATGTTTATTATTATTATTATATTGTTGCTGTTTTGCATTATTATTTATATTTATTCTTATGAATTTTTGCATTTAGTTTGATGTAAATATTTACAAAATTCATAATTCTTAAATGCTTACTACTATAATTTTATCCTACCAGAAACATTGCGTCACAGCATGCGTGGTGCAGGAGTCAACCGTGTAGTTATGGACAGTGTTGCGGGTGAAGCAGCCAGTCAACTTGGAGAGTCATTTGCTGGTCACATGCGAACATCTCTCAGGGAACGGCTCAATCATAATAAGGACTTTCTTCCCGAAAAATTTCCCAAGAGTGAAGAGCATATAAGGAAAGATAAGTGAATTTTCAATGTGGATATTTTAGGAAGCTTGTAATTATTTATGCTACTGAATTTTTCTGCGTCACTCAATCTTAAGTTCACGAGTGAGCATGCACTAGAAGTGTATTTTGAGTGAACAACTTAATTTTTCAAACCTACTGTGAAAGAGTTGATGTCAATTTGAAAAAGATTTTAAAGGCACTTGGCAATGGGTGCAAAGAACCCTCAAAGTCCTTGTTGAGAACAGCTTTGTTTTATATATGCAAAGATTCTTTGTGGATATTAAATTTAAGAATGTCTTTAGGCATGTATGTATACCCAGAACTATTATTAACCAAGGCATACTCATTTTGGGTTCTTGGCAAGTTCCTTGTATTGTACTTAGGATTCCATAATATCTATTCACTTACTCCAAACTGTGGATAATAGTCAGTGATTCATTTGTTGAGGTGTGAAGATGAAAATGCATGTACTCTAAGAAGGAAGCCAAGTGGTGCTTAGGTTGTGCCTCAAAAGTAAAAATCTTAAAGAATGTTAATGTTTGAATGTTTGAGGGCTTGGTATCATGACTATCTGATTATTATTTATCTTGTATTAGCTGTTGTAATTGCTATTGGATAACTTGAAGGCATTAAAAAAAGTAAAGCTGTTTTGTGTTTAATATTTTTCCTTTGCTTTAAATTGTGTAATAGCCTAATTCTCTAGTGTTTAGATGAAGTGTATTTATTTTGTCTAGTATATCGTATAATTAATAAATAGTTTTTGTATCTTGTATGAGAGGAAATTGTTGTATATTGCAAAGTAGTGTACATTCAATTTAACATTTATTTTAAACTATTTTTCTTTGTAGTTCTGTGTATCTTCTATGTTGCAGCACGGAGTGGGATATAAAACTTTTCTCTCATGACTTACGGTATCGTAATTGCCAGGGGTTAAAAGGTGGCAAGTAATTTAGTGCCTATTCTACTCTGAACACTTGCAGTTGATGCTTCACGCTATAGTATTGTCCAACCATCTTAGATACAAGAATTACAGCTACTCTTAGTATAGGGTTTAAGTGGCCTCACTGTCAAACTGCAGATATAATATTTGTGAGACAAATTCAATGTGTTAGATTAAGTTGCAGAATGAAAAAATGGTTAATTGCATCGAGTGGTTGTTAGTATGTAGTCATTATATTGACTGTTCTGTTGTCTCGGGCTGTGACTTTACTTTTCCATATAAAATGAGCCAGCACTAAGTAAAGAATTCCATTATCTGATACATAATGGTGTAAAAGCTGCGTTGATCAACATTCAGTTGTGAAATGAAAATAATAGCCGAGTAAGGCGAGTTTCAATGTAAGATATTAGGAGATACTCTATACTAACTTTAATCATATTAGCTGCAACTGTTTTGTTTAAGGTTTCTCCCCTCACATGGAAGGTAGTCACTGTGGAACACTAACAAACTGTTACTTAGCCAGTCATTTGTGTGTTATACCCCTCTCATGGCCCTTCTTCCTTCATGGGTTCCCTTCTTATCCAGATGTCCTTATCAACCATAAAATCTCAGGGTCATCTTATTTTAATCATAATGATAATTCATTGTAATTCAGTCATACAGCATTTTTCCTTCTTTCATAATTCTAACTTCAGTTCTCATAACTGCAGTATTTATATGTTGTTGCTTTGGTGAATCTAAAATTGTAAAGCTTTGTATTCATGTATATGTATCCACTTGAGTGTTTCCTTACATCTTGATGGTAAAAAGGCAGGACTTATTATAATTTTGAAACTATTGAGTAAAGTGTTATGCCTAACAAATTCTATAGTAGGATCAGACACTGGATTAGACAAATGTTATCTTATGGCAAGGTCTGTTACCACGAGTAAAGAAACTTGTTGACCACAGCATTGCCAAAGAAACTTATCGTGAGTAGCACGATCAGACAAATTTGTCAAGTGTCGGGGAAACCAATAAATTAGTGGTGTGTGTAGCAGGACCGGTGAACTTGATAAAAGTAGCAAGACTGTACTACCTAGAGTAATGACAGATTTACAACAAACTACAAATTAAATGATGTAGTTAAGTTAAATAATTAAGATTAATGGAAAAATGTCTCGTCATTTCCAAAAGCTGAACTTTACTCTTTGTAGATGTATTTTTTACCATTGCTACAAAAAAATGTCTTTGACTTTGACAATTGTGATAGGTGAAATATTTAAAGTTAGGATGGTGAATCATTTATTACCAAATTTTTATTTCCAATGCAAGTGGCTGTAATATATTTAGTGGGCTTTCATTAGTCATTTGATTTAATGATCATGTTTAGTAGGTATGGATTTTTTTTTTTACACCTACTTGTATTATAAGTAAAGTTTAATGTTATGAACTTCATTCATTCTTACGGTAAGATTCCAATTTCTTACTCTGCTCTGTGGACCATATTACAAAACTTTCTTGGTAAGTTAACATTTTACCTTGTACAGGACATTAAATTTTCACTGTAAAATGTGTTACTTTTAAGTTTAAATCAAGGGAGTAATTCTGCTGGAACTTGCTAATACTCTTTACCAGAACTTGAAATACATCCTGGAATCTATATTCAAAATTTATGCTTTCCATTCAATATGGATTACATTATTGAGTCAGTATGCTAGAAATGACAATATTAAACAATCCCTAGATATTCTTGAAACGCACCAATAGATGCCCTGACATAAGTTATTAACAAGGTCATGAGAAGTTATTCGGCATCTTTGATACCCAATTGACCTAACCATTCATTTTTAATCCAATTGATTATTCATGTCTTGCTGTAGGCTATGTTAAATTGGTCAAAAGCATTTAAAATATGCATTTTTATTTTAATGTATAAGAGCATCCTTCCTCCCAAGGTTTAATGCATCTGGCTGCATATCAGAGTACCTGTAATATTTGCAAAGACTTTCACCCATGCTTTAAATTACAACATGCATATATAAAATTGATTTACTTCTTAATTCATGAAATTTGAAAATGTGATATAAAAATGATAAATTAGGCCATCTAATACACATTGATATTATGCTGAGAGCGAGTTTTATTGATCCAAGAATAGAATGTTGAGAATAGTTCTTATATTTGCAATAACTTAATATTTTTAGTGGAAAGAATAGTTTGCAATTTTTCATTTTGGTGAATAAAATAAATTTTCATGAAATTGAGTATTCAATAAATAGGATTAGCATGAGTGTTTTTTATCCCTAAAAGTATTCAGGTTATACATGTCTACTGGTTTAACCATTTCTTTTTCTTTTATTAACCTCTTGAGTTCTGAGAGCTATAGGCTCATAAAACTTTAGTCACAACAATCGGGTATCTTGTAAATTTTGTAAACCTAAATCAATGTGACCAGAATCTTGTTTCCCTACGAGGTTAGAGAAGCACTGGTCTCAAAACACCCTACACCAAGGAAAACTGCAGTTACAATGTTACCTCAACACATGAAGTCCGATAAATAGGCTGCTACCAGGTGACACGTCTTAGTCGTGATTGGGAGCAGGGGGCTTGTCCGACTATGCCATAAAATTACATCAGATCCTGATTATTTTGGCCCCCTCCTCAGTGGGTGGGTTCTTCACATGTGCCACCTGTGGGGTAGGTGGTGGCTGCTGCTCCCTGCTGTGAGGGTGAAAGAGCAAATCACAGTTAATTGTGCAGTGGAAACTTGTGAATTTCCTTATGATCCTTTATCTGGTGCAGTACCATTGTTCGGACAATTAAGGCTACCAGATTTTTCAGAGGCGAGAGCAAAATATTGTAATGGGAATAAAGTTTACTTAATGTAAAATGTTAATTAAATGTTGCTATTTACAGTAAGCCAGAATCATACACTGGAAATTTGTTGCAATATAAATGTAATAATCTTTGATACAAACTAGCTACTCTCATCTAGAAACTAGTGTTCTATAGCTCAATACTACCTTCTGTGTAAGGGTCATGAGAGATCCATCACCACCCATACTAAAGAGAAAACTGACTGGTGTACAGATTCCTGAGCCTACTGGGCTCTATCATATCTGCATTTGGAACTGTGTGGAGTCTGCCTCCACCACATCACTTCCTGGTACTAACTACTCTGAGAACTCTACTCTGTGCAGTTGCATCCTGGGGAGGGTCAGAAGTTTGACCTTGGCTGGATCTCTACACAAGCCTAATTTATATATATATTAGGCTGTGTGTGTGTGTGTATACACAAGTTATTTTCCTGTCCCCGACAAAACTAACAATTATAATAACGTACGAAATATTGCACCAGTTGACAAATACGATGCTGCAAGTGAGAAAAACAAAGAGAGCAGCAGAATAACTCCTGACGGATATGCAAGACTACAGGTGTGGGCCTCAGTAGCTGCCAGAACTGACCACCACTTGACAGCCTTGACTGATACCCGGAGGACACACAGCCAAGGTGACTAGCACTGGCCTTGGGAAACATGCGGGCTTGTGTTGATATATTCCAGTGTGTAAATACCGACGAATGCTGGTAAATATAGTCAAGTAATGCAATCTTGTGAGTCATGCTGGCGAACACTTTGTGAGTGTAAACAAATGTGGATACTGGTAAATAACCTGGGCTCCAGCACCTGGCCTGGTGCACACCACCTCACCAAGGTTGTTCCCAGTATAATAAGCATCATGTGTCGTCTCTGACTCCTGCCCATGCCACCCCCTGGCTGGCTTAATATTCATCACTCGATAAATTCCCAGGCGAGGAATGGGCCTGAAAACACCCCCCCCCCCCCCCCCCACCTTCACCACCCTGACTTCACCCTTCACCCCCCCCACCTTCACCACCCTGATCTCACCCTCCCCCCCCCCTTCACCACCCTGACCTCATCCCCCCCCCTTCACCACCCTGCCCTCACCCCTTTCACCACCCTGCCCTCACCCCCCCTACACCCCCTTCACCACCCTGCCCTCCCACCCCCCCCACACCCCCTTCACCACCCTGCCCTCACCCCCCCCCCACACCCCCTTCACCACCCTGCCCTCACCCCCCCCCCCACACCCCCTTCACCACCCTGCCCTCACCCCCCCTACACCCCCTTCACCACCCTGCCCTCCCCCCCCCCCACACCCCCTTCACCACCCTGCCCTCACCCCCCCCCCACACCCCCTTCACCACCCTGCCCTCACCCCCCCCCCCACACCACCTTCACCACCCTGCCCTCACCCCCCCCCCACACCCCCTTCACCACCCTGCCCTCACCCCCCCCCCCCACACTTAAATTTCTTGCTAATCAAATATATTTAACTTGATTTCCATGCCATACTTACCTGTTCTAGTCTACAACAGAACATCTGATGAATTTTGCATAAAGGCACAGCATTATCAGCATATATTTAGCAAGATATTGCTCATATTTTAATATTTTGTGCTTGCAGTGTGTGTGTGTGTGTGTGTGTGTGTGTGTGTGTGTGTGTGTGTGTGTGTGTGTGTGTGTGTGTGTGTGTGTGAGTGATGTATGTGTGTGTGTATGTATGTATGTACATATGTATATATAAAATGACAATCGAAATATTGCTATTTTCATGAAATTTTCATGCATTCGAATTTGAGTCGTTTCGGGCATTCGGACGTGTGGCGTCGTTTCGGGAATTCGGACATGTGGCGTCGTTTCAGGCATTCGGACGTGTGGCATCGTTTCGGGCATTTGGACGGATGGCGTCGTTTCGGGCACCTGCACGTGTGGCGTCGTTTTGCACTTTCAAATTTATGATTTTGTCTGCAACAGTTTGTATACTCGATCCCTAATAAAAACAATTCATACATCCAAATGTATTAAATAGTTTCATAAATTCAAATTTATGGAATAATTCATACAATCAAATTTATGGAATAGTTTTGAAATTGATATATTACATCTAAGGTGTAATTATATGTAATTATATAATTCTAGTTCTATGTAATTATATTAATTCTAGATGGGATACAATAGTTTATACATGGAGATACATGTAGAGCTAATTTTTTTTTTTTTTTTTTTTTTTTTGAAATGGCAACAAGGAACTTTGAGCCAACATGTTAAGGAACCCACAAGAATGCGAGGTAATGACGAACCATCTAGATTTGACCTGATATTCACCTTGAATGAGTTAGAAATAAGGTACAAATTTGAAGCCCACATGGGAATGAGTGGCCACAGTTTATTGACCTTTGAATATCTGGTAGAGGTAGGGATATAACGTATCCAAGGATGGGATTGGAAGGGAAAAGACTAAATTACCCCCCCCCCAAAAAAAAAAAAAAATATGACGAGATGAGAAACTTCCTAATGGGAATACCATAGGAAACAGAACTCAGAGAGAAGACTGTACAGGATATGATGGACTATGTCACATAGAAGTGCCAGGAAGCTGCAGACAGGTTTATTCTGGCCCAAAAGGAGAAAAACGAAAAGCAAGAGAAGAATCCATGGTGCAACCAGGAATGTAAGATGGCGAAGCACTTGAGTAAAATAACAGTTAGAGAAGAATCAGAGGTATGCCACCAGTCTGGAACTGAGTGGTATGAGCTACGAGGAAAGGATAAGGGATTTGAACCTCACGTCTCTGGAAACCCGAGTAAGGGGAGACATGACATGATAGCAACCTACAAAAATCTCAAGGGATTTTTTTTTCAGGGATATTCCTGCGCTACATGAATCGCATAATTTGACTAATGGCTGTTCATGGTTTAGGTTACATAGTTGAGGAAATGGTGATAAGGTTTGTGATTTTGTGTACCTTGACTTCAACAGATCTTGATGGTGGCACAAAATTGATAGAGGCTAGCATCATTGGGAGTGCTGACTAAAGTTGATTAGGGCGTGGTTATACCAAAGGAAATGATGGTATAAATGGGGTTAAGTTGGGGGCAGAAATGTTGAAAGTAGTGCCTAAAGGCTGTCCTTGGACCTCGGTTATTCACAAAACCAGGTTTTGGTTTAGACTGCAATAGTTGCAGAATTGGCATATAAAAAAACTGATGCCCTAAATAGTTTTGAAGTAACCGGTTAAGCCTACCAGATGCAGTTTAATGGCGACAACTGTAAAGTTTGGAGGCTAGGTAATGGTAAAAATGAGGTAGATGGTGTAGATTGTTAAGGATATTAAATTTTTTTGCAGGTGGCAAATTCTCCCTCGGCTGGTACTGCTCTCCAGCCCGGGATGTTGATTGGTTAGTCTTCAACTGCCTCCCAACATGGTAGCGAGGTCCTGAGCTGACATGTGGGACAGGTGGGACACCTACCACGAAGCCACCCGACCACCAGCCGGAGGCGAGACCGCGAGGCAGAACATAAGCAGCCCCGACAAGGCCCCTCCGAGCCCAGGAAAAAGGCGGAGCCGCGGGAAGATCTCGGGCGCGACCACCGACACCCAGGCGGCACAAGGAGATGGAATGTCTGCCGAACAGAAAAACTCCCCAAAGCATGCAAGCCCGCCAGGAGTTCAGAAACAACGGGTCCGACGCGAGACATCGCAAGACCCCCCCCCCCCCCCAAAAAAAAAAAAAAAAAACGGCAGGGCAAGCTAGGAAACCAAAGAAGGCGGAAGGGTCACCGCCAAAACAGTACCCGAACCAAGGGGTACGAACAACTGCAATAGACCGAGACAAAGAAGCACATCACAGGACACAGGCTGACCAACGCCTAAGAACACACGCAGAACATCCCTGCTGCAGAGGAGGCAGGAAGAAAGAGCACAAGCACAAAAACCCCAGGAGAACAACCAGGGGTGGACAATCAGGCAGGGACAGAAAAACCCCCACGCAATCCCCAGGCACAAAACGGCAGCAAAGTGCCACTCCACAACCGGACACAGGAACAAGGACACGCCACCGTGAAACACTGTACCAATGCACACGTGCAGCAGCAGAAACAGGCACCACTGCAACATGCAACATGTAAATAGCAACTCCCTTCTGCAAAGGCAGAGAACGGAGCAGGCAGACCCCAGACAGGGCCTACGGAGACACAAAACCCCGCAGGCCCAGAAAACTGCACCAGGCGACCGACGGCGGAGAAACCCCGCTCATACCTGCTGGATGAGGTACTGGGAGCTGTTACACCTCAAGCCCGGCCCAAGGCCAGGCTAGACCGGCTAGAGGGTGGCCCACCAGGCAGCTGCTAGGAGCAGTCCACCGGCCCACATACCCCCACAACCAGGACGGGCCGGAACTGCCATACGAAAACAGGCTAGTGCGCCCTGGAAGTCCACGGACGAACCAGCAAGAAGGCTTATGCTCGCAAGTAGGTCGTGTAACAAGCACAGACCTCTGATGGTAATACAGTGTTCCCCAAAGTGCCAATAGCACCACTGCACTCCACTGGTACTATCCCGCAAGTTCTACCAGATAGGCGGGACCCAAGAGCCAGAGCTCAAATCCTGCAAGCACAGCCAGGAGCCTTACCAGGTGAGTACAGAACCAACCCTACAACCCCCACACCTCACAACATTAAAAAGGAGGGTCCCCCGAATGACTCCAGGATGGGTTGGACATGCACATGAGGGGGACAGGAAGGGTTGAAAAAGGGACAGTCACTGGTGAGCGAACGGTCTCAGTCGTACAAAAATATACCTAAATAAAAACAGGTATATAAACAACACCGCATCCAGCGCCCGGCCAAAAGATGCCAGACCGCAGAAACACACCTGGCGAATGGTGGCACGAACTTGACACGACTCAACCGTGCCCAGAAGAACCTGGGAGCACCGCCAGGTGAAACGCCAGAGCCGGACCCTGCTAGACCCGCAGGAGAGCAGGGAGAGGCGAAGGAGGCGGTTCACACCCATGACACAGAAAACCGCGGTGTTCTCCCCACAACTGGGAACCAGGACACCCCCGGCGCGAAGGGGCACATACCGCAGCCAGGGAGAAGAACGAGAGGCGAAGCACTGTAGCAAAAAGGGCGCAAAACACCAGCACTGAAACACCACCCAGACCAAAACAAACTCCACGGCGCATGCGCATAACACGCTGGCCGAACCGCACACCCTCCCTGCGGGAAGGCGCCAGCCACGACTACTGCACGAGAAAAGTAGCCAAAAGAGGAAGCAGGAACAATAAAACCGGCCAAAGAAGCAAAGAGCCCAAAAAGGAACCCAACCGGGCGACAAGCAGCCCAACTGGGCGACAAGCAGCCCAACCGGGCGACAAGCAGCCCAACCGGGCGACAAGCAGCCCAACCGGGCGACAAGCAGCCCAACCGGGCGACAAGCAGCCCAACCGGGCGACAAGCAGCCCAACCGGGCGACAAGCAGCCCAACAGGGCGACAAGCAGCCCAACAGGGCGACAAGCACGAGGAGCCGACAGACGTTCCAATAATGCGGGAAGTAGCGAAAAACCTTCCCGTACCCTCGAGAACACAGAAGCCAACACTAGTCCCGAAGGCACACGAAGGCACAGGCGCACCCGAGATCAGAAGTCACGCAGAACCCCATCGAACGGGGAAACATGACGAAAACTCCGTCCCAAAAAGGGGTGGGAGGAAACATCCACCCACAGGACGGAACCAACCGACTCAAAGGCCAAGGAACCGAGCACCGGGGAGAGGCCGACGCCCAACAGCACGTACGGCGAGTGGGGAGGAAAAACCCCACTCCGCGTAACCACAAGCCCCGCCTAGAGGGGGATAAAAACCCCCACGGGGTCCAATGGGGCCAAGGCCCCCCAAGTCAGCCCTTTCCCAGCCCCAGGAACCTACACGACAGGCCCCGGGGCAGAGCCGTTCCCCCAAAGCCCCGGCCGTACCAGAAAACCGGGGCAGCCGTGAAACCACTAATGAAGGGAGCCCACTGGCAGACTCGTACAACACGGCTGGAGGAACAGGCTCAAATGCCCCCGTCACTACCCCGGAAGGGGAATTCCCCGAGACTGCCCGAGTCTCAACACCATCAAAAACCCCGCCCAGAACCTACAGACGGCAAGGAACCGGATGCAGGCAGGAAGGGTGATCCAGGGGAAAGACAAAGGGGCGTGGATGGAACCGAAGCAACCAAACACCCCCAAGTCCCAAAACAAACTACAACGGGGCAGCCCCGGGGCTCCCGGGGAGGAAACCACGAGAACGTTGCCACCACCAAGGCTCAAGTGCAACGCCCCTGCTGCCCGCACCCGCTTTGTTAGCACAACTGGGTAACCGAGCCACAACGAGCAACTAAACTCGCAGGACTCCGGGTCGAAGGTGTCACCGACCCCACAGGCAGAGACGGAGGCAAAACAGAGAGTCACCCAGAGACAAAGGGTGAGAGCAACCCTCAAACTCGCTGGAAGCGAGGGGGGGACTCTGGGGTCACATCCATCGGACCCGCGCGCCCCCAGGGGTTTCCCAGGGTCCCGAGCGCTTACTATAAGAGGACTCGCGCTCAGGTAATCCCAGGCAGGGTACTGCTAACCGGCACCCAAAGCTACCAAACAACTTTCTAAGAGCTGAACCCCCGGGACGTGTACACTCACGGGGACCTAGCAGGGGTACCACCAGAAAATACTCAGAACACAAGGGACACAAGGGGGCAAGAACGAAGGCAGATCCCCCCACCAGGTAGATAAACAAAAAGAAAAAGAAAACCCCGCAAGAGGACAGCGTACCCAAGCGGAACAGAGCCGGCCGCTATGATTGGTAAAGACAAGCTGCACAGTACCCCTGCGCCCCACCAGTGCAAACACTGCCCCTTACTCTAAGGCGAACAAGGGAGACAGAACACCCGAGCACACAAAGAGCGGCCGAAAACCAAGCAGTAAACGGCCAAGCAGGGGCAGGACCCAAGGAACTTGTGGAAGGTGGCCCCAAGCTCCAAGGGCAGTACTTACAGGGCACCTAGGGAAGGGAACCCTAGGCGCATGCAGCCCGAGTACTGAAGAATCACTCCCGGCTCACGCACCACCTAGAAAACAGACACCACACTCTAGGTACAGTGCTGAAACAACCACTGGAGTCGGAGCACATAACCAGTGCCTATAGCATCAGCCGAAGAACTGATGGGTGGATAGCCGGCGTGGGAGGTCTGGGGCTCCCCCTTCCCCCTCCCGGGGAGGGGGGAGCTGCACAGACAGCGGCGCGGTGACGTATGACGTCATACTAGTTTCCTATGCTAGTTTCACCACCCTGCCCTCACCCCCCCCACACCCCCTTCACCACCCTGCCCTCACCCCCCCACACACCCCCTTCACCACCCTGCCCTCACCCCCCCCCCACACCCCCTTCACCACCCTGCCCTCACCCCCCCCCACACCCCCTTCACCACCCTGCCCTCACCCCCCACACCCCCTTCACCACCCTGCCCTCACCCCCCCCCCCACATCCCCTTCACCACCCTGCCCTCACCCCCCCCACACCCCCTTCACCACCCTGACCTCACCCCCCCCCTACACCCCCTTCACCACCCTGACCTCACACCCCCTTCACCACCCTGCCCTCACCCCCTTCACCACCCTGACCTCACCCCCCTACACCCCCTTCACCACCCTGCCCCCACCCCCCCACACCCCTTCACCACCTTGACCTCATCCCCCCACCTCCTTCACCACCCTGCCCTCACCCCCCCCCCACCCCCTTCACCACCCAGCCCTCACCCCCTTCACCACCCTGACCTCACCCCCCCACCCCCTTCACCACCCAGCCCTCACCCCCCCCACCCCCTTCACCACCCTGACTTCACCCCCCCCCCCCCTCCACCCCCTTCACCACCCAGCCCTCACCCCCCCCCCTTCATCTCCCCACCTGGTAAGTGGGTGTAATAAAAAAAAATCCGTTTACAAAGGCTGAACATAATTTCTTACAGGGATTAATACTACAATCAAAGCAAGTTTTCTGTTCTCATGCAGAACTATAAAATACACAGATATATCTTCAACGTTGAACTTTACCAAACACGTAATAAATCTACTGAATACTCCTGTCCTAAATATCACGAACGTAATACCAACTTACAAAGTACCTGAGATTCACGCACTCGCTCATAACCCAAGATGGCGGGCGAAATGAAGTGAAGAGAGGCATTGGCTGCGTCTATCCCATCTATAGTCATGAACTCATCGCTCGCCACTAACCCGTGTAGGGCGGCGTAGTGCCACATTCACACAACCTCCACCGGAACGACGCGGGAGCCGCCACCACTGGACCCGTCCGTCTTCATGGTCTCTTAACCTTCCTCACGTCGCGTCGGGTCGTCACGGGAGTGGGCACACGAGGGATGGTTACTGCGGAACAATGAAAGGTAGGTAAGGTAATTATCAAAAGAAGGCACCAAACCGGGAAGGCTATGTAGCACCATCAAAGTGCGAAATAATAGTGCGAATAATAAAGTGCGAAAGAGGGCGCTGATATCACCAAGAATGCCAATACGAGAAGAAAAACGCATAAAGCGAACGATATCAAAAGTATCCGATTCACCTAGAATTCTATCGAGGAGAACAATGAAAGGGTGAATTGCTGCCACTGATGCTAACTATGTCGGCGGCCACTTGCACTTCTCGCTGTGAAAGCTACAGCACGAATGGCTGGGTTGTGTTCCCGGTACTGCGTTTTCCAGTGGTTGACCCCACACTACAAATAAATAATAAATAAATACATTTTTATTCAGGTAAGGTACATATCTTGAGGTTATCTTGAGATGATTTCGGGGCTTTTTAGTGTCCCCGCGGCCCGGTCCTCGACCAGGCCTCCACCCCCAGGAAGGAGCCCGTGACAGCTGACTAACACCCAGGTACCTATTTTACTGCTAGGTAACAGGGGCACAGGGTGAAAGAAACTCTGCCCATTGTTTCTCGCCGGCGCCTGGGATCGAACCCAGGACCACAGAATAACAAGTCCAGCGTGCTGTCCGCTCGGCCGACCGGCTCCCTAATATATACAAGGTAAGATACAAAAGTTGATGGATTTATAGATTGAGCTAGTACATACAATGCCTAAAGCCACTATTACGCAAAGCGTTTCGGGCAGATAAAATATATGTAATCTAAATATATATAAATATATATAAATATATCAAATCTCTTCAAATATATATCCGCTTTACCGCTTTATGCTCTATGTATGCATAATTTTTGTAAATAAAGTAGTAGTATTATTATTATTCAGATTAGTGAAGGGTTCCAGGAAGAGAAATTTATGCAATTTTTTAAATGCGTTTTAAAACTTCGCCTTCGGCAGGCTGTCAAGGCCACCCAGCCTCTTATGGTCTTACGTAATCCAGCTCTGTGTCTATGTATATATATATGTATTATACATACATACATATACCCGAGTACCCAGAACGCACTACTTGGGCAAGTATGAAAGTCCCGATTTGCCTAACAAGCAGTTAACTGAAATTATATATTTTCTAAACAAATTCGTATGAAATGATAAAACTTTTCATTACATTATTTATGATTATTATTTGTTAACCTACCCCCAGCCTAAATATACAATATTATATTATATATATATATATTTTTTTTTAATTACAAATGCCTTAGAACCTCCGCCCGCATGATGCAAAGCCGAGAGCTGCACCGCCACACCACCAGACTGCTGTTCACCCAACAGTACAATGTGTTGTTAAACCATTTGTCAGACACAGCACCGCTCCTGTGCCAGGTAAGTCCACTACGGGCTCACCATAGCCCGTGCTACTTGGAACTTGTTCCCAGTAGCTGAATCTATAACAACAACCATTTGTCGAGGTCGTACTCCTGAGAACATAGGATTAAGCCCCGCAATGCTAGACGTGCTAGTGGCTGGACAAGAATAAAACTCTTGTATATATATATAAATAAAATAAAAATAATAATAATACCCAAATTTTCATACCCTATAATACCACAAGGATCAGAACCACACAGTAAACAGCCAAAATATTAAACCTAAACACTTAAAAGTAGAAAGGTTTCAAGTTTGAGGAATATTTGACATCTTAACCATTGACGGGATGGTTATGGGGGCCCACTACCGCCCTCTGGGAGGGTGTGGGCGCCCGCTACCGCCCTCTGGGAGGGTGTGGGGATCCGCTACCGCCCTCCGGGAGGGTGTGGGCGCCCGCTACCGCCCTCCGGGAGGGTGTGGGCGCCCGCTACCGCCCTCCGGGAGGGTGTGGGCGCCCGCTACCGCCCTCCGGGAGGGTGTGGGCGCCCGCTACCGCCCTCCGGGAGGGTGTGGGCGCCCGCTACCGCCCTCCGGGAGGGTGTGGGCGCCCGCTACCGCCCTCCGGGAGGGTGTGGGCGCCCGCTACCGCCCTCCAAGAGGCTGTGGGCGCCCGCTACCGCCCTCCGGGAGGCTGTGGGCGCCCGCTACCGCCCTCCGGGAGGGTGTGGGCGCCCGCTACCGCCCTCCGGGAGGGTGTGGGCGCCCGCTACCGCCCTCCGGGAGGGTGTGGGCGCCCGCTACCGCCCTCCGGGAGGGTGTGGGCGCCCGCTACCGCCCTCCGGGAGGGTGTGGGCGCCCGCTACTGCCCTCCGGGAGGGTGTGGGCGCCCGCTACCGCCCTCCGGGAGGGTGTGGGCGCCCGCTACCGCCCTCTGGGAGGGTGTGGGGGTCCGCTACCGCCCTCTGGGAGGGTGTGGGGGTCCGCTACCGCCCTCTGGGGGGGTATGGGGGTCCGTTACCGCCCTCTGGGAGGGTGTGGGCGCCCGCTACCGCCCTCTGGGAGGGTGTGGGCGCCCGCTACCGCCCTCTGGGAGGGTGTGGGCGCCCGCTACCGCCCTCTGGGAGGGTGTGGGCGCCCGCTACCGCCCTCTGGGAGGGTGTGGGCGCCCGCTACCGCCCTCTGGGAGGGTGTGGGCGCCCGCTACCGCCCTCTGGGAGGGTGTGGGGGTCCGCTACCCCCCTCTGGGAGGGTGTGGGGGTCCGCTACCGCCCTCTGGGAGGGTGTGGGGGTCCGCTACCGCCCTCTGGGAGGGTGTGGGGGTCCGCTACCGCCCTCTGGGAGGGTGTGGGGGTCCGCTACCGCCCTCTGGGAGGGTGTGGGGGTCCGCTACCGCCCTCTGGGAGGGTGTGGGGGTCCGCTACCGCCCTCTGGGAGGGTGTGGGGGTCCGCTACCGCCCTCTGGGAGGGTGTGGGGGTCCGCTACCGCCCTCTGGGAGGGTGTGGGGGTCCGCTACCGCCCTCTGGGAGGGTGTGGGGGTCCGCTACCGCCCTCTGGGAGGGTGTGGGGGTCCGCTACCGCCATCTGGGAGGGTGTGGGCGTCCGCTACCGCCCTCTGGGAGGGTGTGGGCGTCCGCTACCGCCCTCTGGGAGGGTGTGGGGGGTCCGCTACCGCCCACTGAGGGTTATGGGGGTCCACTACCGCCCTCTCGGTGGGTATGGGGGTCCGCTACCGCCCTCTCGGAGGGTGTGGGGGTCCACTACCGCCCTCTCGGTGGGTATGGGGGTCCGCTACCGCCCTCTCGGAGGGTGTGGGGGTCCGCTACCGCTCTCTGGGAGGGTGTGGGGGTCCGCTACCGCCCTCTCGGAGGGTGTGGGGGTCCGCTACCGCCCTCTGGGAGGGTGTGGGGGTCCGCTACCGCCCTCTGGGAGGGTGTGGGGGTCCGCTACCGCCCTCTGGGAGGGTGTGGGGGTCCGCTACCGCCCTCTGGGAGGGTGTGGGGGTCCGCTACCGCCCTCTGGGAGGGTGTGGGGGTCCGCTACCGCCCTCTGGGAGGGTGTGGGGGTCCGCTACCGCCCTCTGGGAGGGTATGGGGGTCCACTACCCCCCACTGGGGGGTTATGGGGTCCACTACTGCCCACTGAGGGTTATGGGGGTCCACTACCGCCCTCTCGGTGGGTATGGGAGTCCACTACCGCCCTCAGGATGGGTATGGGGGTCCACTACCGCCCTCAGGATGGGTATGGGGGTCCACTACCGCCCTCAGGATGGGTATTGGGTTCCACTACCGCCCACAAGATGGGTATGGGGCTCCACTACAGCCCTCTCGGAGGGTATGGGGGTCCGCTACCGCCCACTGGGGGGAATAGGGGTCCACTAAGGGCCACAGGGTGGATACGGGTGTGGGCGGTAGTGGACCCCCATACCCATCTTGTGGGCGGTAGTGGAACCCAATACCCATCCTGTGGGCGGTAGTGGAACCCAATACCCATCCTGAGGGCGGTAGTGGACCCCCATACCCATCCTGAGGGCGGTAGTGGACCCCCATACCCATCCTGAGGGCGGTAGTGGACCCCCATACCCATCCTGAGGGCGGTAGTGGACCCCCATACCCATCCTGAGGGCGGTAGTGGACCCATACCCATCCTGTTGGCGGTAGTGGACCCCCATACCCATCTTGTGGGCGGTTGTAGACCCCATATCCATCCTGTGAGCAGCAATGAACCCATACCCATCCTGTGGATTGTAGTGGACGTCCATACCCATCCTGTGGACGGTATTGGACCCCCATACCCATCCTGTGGACGGTAGTGGACTCCTATACGCATCCTGTGGCCAGTAGATTACTCCCATACCCATCCTGTAGGCAGTAGTGGACCCCCATACCCATCCTGAGGGCGGTAGTGGACCCCCATACTCATCCTGTGAGCGGTAATGAAACCCCATGCCCATTCTGTGGACCCCATACCAATGCTGTGGGTGGTAGTGAACCCCATACCCATCCTGTGGGCGGTAGTGAACCCCTATACCAATCCTGTGGGCGGTAGTGGACCCCATACCCATCCCGTGGGCGGTAGTGGACCCCATACCCATCCTGTGAGCGGTAGTGGACCCCCATACCCATCCTGTGGGTGGTAGTAGACCCCATACCCATCCTGTGGGCGGTAGAAGACCCCATACCCATCCTGTGGGCGGTAGAAGACCCCATACCCATCCTGTGGGCGGTAGTGGACTCCATACCTATCCTGTGGGCGGTAGTAATCCCCATACCCATCCAGTGGGCGGTAGTGGACCCCATACCCATCCTGTGGGAGGTAGTGGACCCCATACCCATCCTGTGGGAGGTAGTGGATCCCTTACCCATCCTGTGGGCGGTAGTTGACCCCATACCCATCCTGTGGGCGGTAGTTGACCCCATACCCATCCTGTGGGCGGTAGTAGACCCCATACCCATCCTGTGGGCGGTTGTAAACCCCATACCCATCCTGTGGGCGGTAGTTGACCCCATACCTATCCTGTGGGTGGTAGTGGACCCCATACCCATCCTGTGGGCGGTAGTGGACCCCATACCCACCCTGTGGGCGGTAGTGGACCCCATACCCACCCTGTGGGCGGTAGTGGACCCCATACCCACCCTTTGGGCGGTAGTGGACCCCATACCCACCCTGTGGGCGGTAGTGGACCCCATACCCACCCTGTGGGCGGTAGTGGACCCCATACCCACCCTGTGGGCGGTAGTGGACCCCATACCCACCCTTTGGGCGGTAGTGGACCCCATACCCACCCTGTGGGCGGTAGTGGACCCCATACCCACCCTGTGGGCGGTAGTGGATCCCATACCCATCCAGTTTGACAGCGGTGGATAGGCTATAATCAGTTACTATCTACAGTTAGTAATCTGTAGATATTTGGTTAAAATTTCTGGTGCCATATTCAAAGTGAGAAAAGAATCGACGCTGAATACATGTAAAGAGAAACAATATATTACATATTGAAAGAATTTTTCAAAATGTCTAAATACACAAATTTAAAATTTGTATTTATTTGTGTGTATTTGTGTCAAGGTGATGATAACATGAGAGAATCTCTTGCATTACACACACAGGCAATAGAGGATTACAAGGAGTCATTGGATGATGTAATTCATGGGTGTGTGGGGAAGCAGTTACACTGCTTGTATACATGTGTATCATCCCTGCATATACACGTTTGTACCAGCGTACACAGTCCTGTGCATCAGCATGCCCACAGGAGCTACCCGGATACACGAACCAAGCCTACTCGCATACAACATAATCTCGACTTATAGGAGCGTCAACTTCGAGCATTAATGGCCAGAAACACTGCATATTAGTGGCTTTAGGTATTTTATGTACTAAATCTATCTATAAACTCAATATTATGTGTGTAACTCAGCATCTATGTACTTTTCCCTGAATAAAAATTTGAATTTTGAATTTTAATGGCGCGCAATTACCCGGCTCCTGGCCACTCACTCTTCCCGCGCGCTCAACCGTCTTTGTTGCCAGAATCGGCGGCTGGTTTATTGTGCAGTGTGTTTATTGTTTTTTGTTATAAATATTATTATTTATCATGCTAAGTAATTATCAAACGAAAGCACCAAGAAGGGATGTGAGCGGTAGTTTATTGTCCGCGCCATACTCATCTTGTGAACGGTTGGGCCTAGGATATTCAATCAGACCTTAGTGGATGTTCTTTGGGTTTAATTGTAAGCGTTTCCATGCTCACTTATACAATGATAGTGATATTTCAGAAGAAACTCTGTGTTGCACTCTAAATGTTTGGTAAAATAAATAAAAATTGCAGTTTGGGGTTAGATAGTGGTCATCTTCACTTATAACTAACGTGACAAGTGAGGATGACCACTCAAAACTTGACAAACAGGTTCGTCATCTTAGGTAAACATGGACTGCCTGTGGCACTCCAGGTGCAGGGGAACAGGGGGCCCATGGTCCACTACGAGGGCCCCTAACTCCAGGTGCAGGGGGAACAGGGGGCCCATGGTCCACTACGAGGCCCCCTAACTCCAGGTGCAGGGGCCCCAGACTAACCCGTTGAGCTTGAGGTTGTGACTCCTCGCCTGCACATAGATGTCAAATTTGATATAATTTGTAAATGAAAATAAAAGAGAAGTCGAGGAAAGGGAGTTGCTACAGCAATACCTGGAAAGGTGAGACTTAGGAACTGATGTTTTGATTTTGAGTACATGGAGGGTCCGTGGAGGAGCAAGAGGTGCCCGCTGGAGCGGTGTCTTGGAGCCTTTTGCAGTGATGGCACTCTGTCGGCGGCCCAGGGACCTCCTCCTACTCCTTCCCTCTGCCTATTCGTCCCTTTCTTCCGCCAATTCATTACCATTCATCTTCAGTTTCTCCCTTTCCTTCTAGCTCCAGTTTTGTTCTTCCTGCCTTCCTCCTTCTTGTCCCACGGACTCCTATCCCATTTCCTTCCTCTGATCCCTAACAATCTTCTCACTAATTCTTTCATTTCTTCCTTCCCTTCGATTGTCATTCCATTATTCCACTGCTTTCTTTCTCTTGTAATGCCTTCCCTCGCGCCCTTCATGCCATCTCCAGCCTGGAGGGCGCCAGAGGTAGCCTGGAGGGCGCCAGAGGTAGCCTCGTCCCGTTCTCCTTGGCAGCGACGGGTATATAACGCTCCCTGAAGGGCCCGGGAGCACCATTCCCGCCTCTGCCTCACCACAGTCAACACAGCCTCACCAGTCATGAAGTACACGGTACGTTCTTACACCTCATGCTGCTCCTCCTCCTATGTGAACTCTTATGTGTGTAAATCACGAAAATTAACACGTGATGAACTCTTACTTTAACACGTGATGAATTCTTATTTTAAGTGACAGTCTAGATAAGAAAATAGCTATAACAAGCTTAGCTAATTGATCTAACCTTAATTTACCGATAATTTATTTTAACCCTCTTCTCTCCCTCCCTCCCATTCTCTATCCCTTCCTCCTTCTCTCCCATTCTCTCCCATTATGCAAAACATGCTCGAGTAACGTTGGATAAACATTACCAACGTTAAATCAACGCTACCGACTTTGAATCAACATTATCGACGTTGAATCGACGTCCCCGATGTGAAAAAAACGTTCATTTAACGTCGATAACAGCGTGAATTAAATTTGGCAGCACTCTATTGACAACCAAACCCACATTTCGCATTAAGAGCCAATCCTACGGGCATGGGGGTCGACCCTCAACCACCCTATGACACCATAACAATCACAGTTGGCCCTGTAACGTTGCGCGAGGCTAACTGCCCACCTCGTTCTCGAGAACGTTCCCAACGCCAAGAAACTGCCGTACTAAAGTGCCTTATTCTAACCTACCAGAGGACCCACTAACAGAAAACGGGACAAGGCCTCCACCCTAGAACAGAGGGACATGCCGTCTTTCTTACAGACATAAGATTGACAGTTGAGAGACGGGACCAAATCAATCAACAGGTGTACAGGTTCCTGAGCCTGCTGGGATCTATCATATCTACACTTGAAACTGTGTATGGAGTCAGCCTCCACAACATCACTGCCTAATGCATTCCATTTGTGTGTGTGTGTGTGTACACTCACCTATTTGTGCTTGCGGGGGATGAGCTTTGGCTCTTTGTTCCTGCCTCTCAACTGTCAATCATGTGTGTGCGCGCGCATCAATCCTCCAGCCCAAGGTGGCTATACTAATCGTTCGTGTTACATTAATCAGGTGATCCTGCTCGCCTGCCTGGTGGTTCTGGCTACAGGAAGGCCGCAAGAGGAGAATTACCCACCAGTGAGTATACCCTCATCCTTGCTCACCACTCCCGTAGTGACGTTTGTGCAGTGTCCAGCTTTTACACATTACAATGTATCACTATATACAAATATCTGAGCATATGTAGCTGCCTAAAAAACAGAGAAAATATTGTGTGATATTCTACGAGAAATGACTTAAGTCCCCATGGTCAAGTTTGCTCTCAGATGTGTATTTATGTGTGGCAAATATTTATATTGGTGATGTATTTGTCCTGTTTTTAGTATATAATCTATACTTTATAATATTGTATTTCATAAATGCATTGGTGTGAATGTATACATTTAACAGAATAATATACGTAGTTACACATTTGCAGGCGATGAGTCACAATAACGTGGCTGAAGTATGTTGAGCAGACCACACCCTAGAAGGTGAAGGGACGACGACGTTTCGGTCCGTCCTGGACCATTCTCAAGTCGATTGTGCCTTCACCTTCTAGTGTGTGTGGTCTGGCCTACCTTACCATGAGGTTACCTTGAGGTGCTTCCGGGGCTTAGCGTCCCCGCGTCCCGGTCGTCGACCAAGCCTCCTGGTTGCTGGACTGATCAACCAGGCTGTTGGACGCGGCTGCTCGCAGCCTGACGTATGAGTCACAGCCCGGTTGATCAGGTATCCTTTGGGCCTAGTTAAACATTTGTTATACATTGATCCTCATGCCTCGTCACGGCTGGTATATATTATATATATATATATATATATATATATATATATATATATATATATATATATATATATATATATATATATATATATATATATATATATATATATATATTTATATATTAAGAGTGATGCCTCGCCCTCACCTCAGGCGAAGTACAACTTCGAGTACGCTGTAGAGGACCCAGAGAGCGGCAACTCTTATAGTCATAAGGAGTCTCGCGACGGGGACGACACCGAAGGCCGCTACGAAGTTCTCCTTCCTGACACCCGCCGCCAGATCGTCGTCTACACGTAGGTTTATTGACCGATTAGTTGATCAAGTATATTTACGAGTAGCTACTTGGACAGCAGATCTCTGGAATCCTTCCTATGATAGCTCGGTAGATAGAACTGCAGGTTAATGCGTTTGTGATCTGCGGTTCGAGGTTCCGATAGTCCAAGTGAATAAAATATATATACATAAATATTTTGGCATCTCTAAATGAAGCCTCTGTTTCATTTCAGCGTCAATGCAGATGGAGGCTTTAACGCAGACGTCACCTATGAAGGCGAGGCCGTTCTTAAGCGCTAAGACACTCCCATCCGCTGCCTGAACCCCCACTGGAACACCACACACCGGCTGCCGCAGTCTTGACTTCCAACACATACTTTGGTTTACTCATAACTTTTAATCTGATGTATAGAATCAAAAACGAAAATTTGAAAATTCTACATGAAAGAGCAAAACTTAATTTAAACAAAGGCTAAAATTATGAAAAGGAATACTGTCATTTTCATTTCCTGTCACAAGTCTCCGTTTTCCGATACCAGTACTACTGGATTTCTTATGCCAGACTTTTATTTTCGTCCTTTGATAGTCAGCAGACGTCTTCAAGCACTCCCCGGCCAATACACCTGTCTCCTATACCCAGTCTTGGCACCGTACTCCTCCAGCGAGTCTGCTTCTCTCAAATGAGTGTTCCAACGAACTCTCCGAATGCATGACAGAACGTCGCCCTCGAGCGCTACAATACATGCAGAAGATCGTCCACGACCTCTACGAATGCATGATAGAAGGTCGTCCACGGGCGCTACGAATGCACGATAGGTCGTCCACGGGCGCTACGAATGCACGATAGAAGGTCGTCCACGGGTGCTACGAATGCACGATAGCAAGTCGTCCACGGGCTCTATTAACGCACGAAAGTCTCTGAGGAGTTTCTAAGCCATTCTGTTGTTGATAGTGTTTGGCCCCCGCGTCCCAGCGACCGGATGAAGGAGAGAGATCGAGTCAGCGTTCGAAGGCCGCCTATACTCACCTGCCCGCTTTTGTACTTTATGATCTGTTCTCTGCACAATAAAATTACATGTAATGCAACGCGTATAATTGATCTCCCTTGTCTTATCAGCCTCTATCTGTAGATTGATAAGGAAAACAAAGGGTCGTGCTAAATAGGAATGAATCTGACTGGAGCAATGTGGCGAAGGGGGGGTTCTGCATGACACCATTTTGGGGCCAACCCTTTTTGTCATACATGCCAATGACATAGATGAGAATATTACAAACCACGTTATCAAATTTGCAGATGAAACTAAGATTTATAGTAAAGTGAGAAGTGAAAATTATATTAAAGCCTTACACAGAGATCTACATGAACTCAACAAATTGGCAAAAGACTGGCAAATGCTTTTTAATATATATTTACCTTGCATATGGGGCATAATACCCAAGTCACAACTACCAAATTAACAGCACTATCTTGCACCAGATTGATGAAGAAAAAGACCTTGGAGTCAGAATCCATCATTCACCGAAAGTTGCACAACAGGTAGGAGCAACAATAAAAAAAAAGGGTATCCAAATCCTAGGAATAATCAAGCATACCTTTGACTTTAAGGAAAAGAAGGTAGTGATTCAACTGCATAAATCTTTCGTGCGTTCTCACTTGGTTTATTATATCAAAACATGGAGACCTCATCTTCAGAAAGACAGCTGCTTTGGAGAAAGTTCAACACCTGGCAAAATAATTCATTCCAGAACTAACTCGACTCTCAGCGAGGAAGGTAGAGGGCCACAGTGCTAACAACACTACAAACCCCTGGCGTTCCGCGAGCGCTTTGTCATGGGTTCGTATCCTGGCCGGGGAGGATTTACTGGGCGCAAATCCTTAACTGTAGCCTCTGTTTAACTCAACAGTAAAATGTGTACTTGGTTGTAACAACGATTCTTCGCGGCGGGGATCGTATTCCAGGGACTTGCCCGAAACGCTACGCATACTAGTGGCTGTACAAGAATGTAACAACTCTTGTATGTAACAACCAGATATGACAGGGCAAATCTCATGGAAACTTGTAAAATAATGATCAGTTTGGAGGATATTGATCCAGACAATTTCTTCAAAAGATCGGATGTAATACAGACAAGGAGCAACGGTTTCAAGCTCAATAAGCCACAATGTAGGACTAACAAGAGGAAAGGTTTTTCGCTCACAAGATTATAAACATTTGGAACCTCCTACCCATCGAAACCGTAATTGCCAGAACTCTGTTGAATGTTAAAATCCAACTGGAAAAACACTTCAATGAAAATGTGTGTACCTTTGACAAGCCGCCAACTTCCTGTCCTCGTAGAGGCTCCCTCAGGTAAATTTATCACAAGATGCTTCGAATAGCACAGTTATCCCTCACTATTTTCTTTAGTTGGCCAAGTAAGGTATCATTTTCTTATATTTTAAAGGTGACCCCAAACTATCCCAGAGATGTTCTCGGTAACGTGACAGAAGTGAACAATGTTCATGACAAAGTTAACACTGCTTTTGTGTTCTTCAAGTCTGTCATTACGAGTAGGGCCAGGTTCACCAACCTATTGGAGAGAACAAGAGGAAATGAAATTGAATAAACATGCAAGAGAAGCAGTGTGCTAATGTTTATTCAATTCCATACGTCTCATCACTTCAATACTCTGGTAAAGCTGGCCGTACGTTTGACGACAGACTTGAAGAACACAGAAGAGGTGTTAAAAATGCTGACACGGACAATTCTTTCTTCCGTGACTTTAGGGGGCTTTTATCATGATGGTTTGGTTTTCCAAAATAATCCGTCCTGCCTCCAATTTCCATAGTTTCTGCACCTTCAGCATGTAGATATGCGAGGCTAGCCCGATTGTCGGTAGTTCTCTGACAAGTTCATTCTGCCTTTTTTGAAGACGAGGATAATATTTACACATTTCCAATCTAGGGGCGATTTTCCCCCTTGGTCCAGAGATTTTCTGAACAAGAGTTTTAGTGGTAGACACAGTTCCACCGCCAGTTACTTTACGATTTTGTATTGAATTCCATCCACACCTTGGGCTTTGGATGTCTTTAATTTGTCAATGCTCTTCCTGATTGTTTTGCACGTTATGGGAATATTCCTTAATTCATTATCTTCGCCTGTTTCAAACATGTGTGTGGGTGTTGTGGCTGTTGTCTGATCTTTCAAGTGTGAGCACTGATGTAAAGTATTCATTCAATGTTGTCTGCCTTTTTTATCGTGAAATATAGTTCGGTTGGTCTCATCTCTGAAGTGTCCTACTGGGTCTTTTGTCTTGGCTTTGCTTATTATACAGGCAGATATAGACTTTGGATCCTTCTAAATATTTTCAGGAAGTTTTCTTTCATAGTTTTTACTGATCTGATTTTCTGGGTAGGTGAATTTAATGCCCTTCTGTATATCTCATGATCTATGTGATTCCTGGTGGATTGATACGTCTTTCAGAGCTTGCGTTTTAATCTAAAGCATATTTTATTGCCCTTGTATGCACCTAGTTCTTTTTCGTTTCATTCTTCTTGGAACGCATTTTCGAACAAGTTCAGTGATGACATTTGTTCACTTTCCCCGTGATGTTTCGATATCTTGATCTCCTATGAACTCGCTCTAGGAGGTATGTTTCATTTCCTCACTCATTCTATGACATTTATGTCTCTTGATAACGGGAGTTATTTCCTGAGATATGCAACACTCCAGCTAGACAGCATTTTTCCTGCAGGGGTTGACGTCTACTCACAGTATCTTATCAGGGAACCCCCACTGCAGTAGGCTTCTCTTTATCGCCATACGGACACAGGCCAACGACAGGCTCCGGCAGTCACTCCTCTTGTCGGTGGTGATCAGGCTAGCTAGGTGCCCCTTGCTCCTCCACCATGAGCGACATCGACTGTGGGGACTGTGACTGTGGTGACTGTGACTGTGACTGTGGTGACTGTGACTGTTGTGACTGTGACTGTGGGGACTGCGATGTCTGTGGGGACTATGGTGACAGCTACGTCTGTTGCTGCTGTTGCTTCTCCAGTACACACGAAGGTAAGTGAAGGGAGTGACCATCAACACTGAGAACACTGGCTGGCAGCACACAGTTACTATCACCCCCCCCCCCGGGCAGTATACAGAGACCAAGAGGGTCTCTATCACCAGCAGTACACTGGTACTCCCTTCCCCCTTGCAGTACATAACGGTCAACATATGTATGACAGAGTACAATGGGACTCTCATCGACACCTGCTATTGTACATGATTACAGATAGTAATCATTACAGATAGACAGCAATCATAACAGATAAAGGTAATAATCTTTATAGATAATGACTGATAAGATTCAAAGATAACTAACACCATGACCGCTTTGTTACGATGTTGGAGATAATGTAGACTTATTATTGACTCGACTCTAAATTTGTGGGCCTCAGTATGGAGAGTACCAATGTCAGACCGCAGCCCGTCCGCATAAACAAACGCCAAAGTCCATTCCATCCACCCGCCAAACCCCAGCTGTTTATGAATGAAAAACGGTTTACACACGACTCACAACTGAAGACATCTGAACACTTCCGGAACAAGTACTTTCGCAGACGACTTTTATTCGAACTACAACGCTGTAAATGTAAATGCGAACATCTTAGTAACAACGAGTCTTGCTATCGTCTCCTGATTCTGCCTCAGGAGAGGAACTCATGAGAACTCTAGGTTCATCATCGGTAATTATTCAATGACAATGGGATTCGATAGGAGAGTGAACATACGATTCAGTTGCATAAAAAATAAAAAACAGAGCCAGGATTCACCAAGTATTTACGCTATCACTTAAGATACCTATAAATTTATTTTCAATTATTGCGGCTCTGTTTCAATTTATTACACAATTTATGAGATACAAAATACTACGAGGTTGTAACAATAATAACTTGGGGTTGTGAGGTTTCCAAGGTGATAAAATTGTTAATAAATGTCAAGAAAGCCGCCGTAATTGAAGAAAGATGTACAGGTTTCGTAAGTAGTAACGTAATGCTTGGTGAAGCCTGCCCTTGGGGACCAACGAAAGTGTTGATGTCTTATTTAAATTATATGTATGGGGCAAGTAACGACATCAGTAGACTAACAGACGTTGTCACAGCTCGAATAAGACTTGGCTACATGTATCTCTGGCAGTTCGGCTCGTATAGGGATCTAGATGAAGTAAAGTGTAAAGTGTGTGGACAAAGACAGGGACACACTCGAACACTATATCTTGGATTGTAGTAAAATTGAGCCATTTAGAGATAAGTCAAAACGCACGCTGTGTAATATGGCAACCTATCTTATTACCAAGGATAAAATACCTGAAATCCTTGCACTGTATCCATATTTCGCTTCCAGTAGATAAACGACACATGAGATTGAGAAACAAGTAGTGTATTGTGAAGACTAATAATAAACAGCAGCTCCCCTATGACTAACATCTCCATTGCCCAAACAATTATGTATTAGCTATAAGATCTACCATTAATGTATAATGACTTACTGTAAATATATAGCTCCTGAAACAGAACTAGCTGAACTAGCTGAAAGTTAGTAGAACCTACTAACTTTCACTGGCAAACTTCAAGTTCACTGTGTTGCATTTTGACGTATACTCTACCTATGGCCAAAAATCGTCGTTCTAGAAAATGGAAACGGCTCACGAAGTTGACATATTGTAGGGGCGGGGGGGGTGTAGAAATAGCCTAAGCTACTCTATCCCTTTGAGATGTATTTCTTTCTTGTCTCATACTTGCTCATATCGGGCTGCTTCCTGGGGGTGGAGGCCTGGTCGAGGACCAGGGCCGCGGGGACACTAAAAAGCCCCGAAATCATCTCAAGATAACCTCAAGAAGATACTTGAACTGACATACTGTCCCGTTTTCTGTTTTGGGTCCTCTGGTAGGTTCGGATAAGGCACTGTAGTATAATGTTTCTTGACGTTTGGAAACCCTACGAGGACGGTCTGCTCTTAAAATATTTGAGTAAATTAATAGTAAAAAAAAAAAGGTAAGTTTTACGTCAATTTTTATGTAAGTTTTATGCGAAGTTTAAGTATTTTATGATATTTACTAGCACTGTAATACTGAAGAGTGTATCCTAACTCATTTTAGAATAACAATTGAAATACTCACAGCTGGGAGATTCATAAGTAACAATATCTCGGCCTAATACTGGCAATTACCATGTCGTACACTGTCCGTAAATGTAAGTGACTGTTTTAAACAGATTACAACTCTTTAACAACTCTTTTTGCCCTACACGCTATGCGTATTAGTGGCTATAGGTATTGTATGTGCTCTATCTAGAAATCCAACATTATGTTTGTATATCAACTATGTATGTATGTACTTTTCCTGAATAAAAAAAATATTATTAGGCTTTCCATGCCCCGTTTACTGTTGTTGCTGTTACATTGTAACTTAACTTTTCTGACGCTACAAGATGATTACATCCAAATTACATTTACACCTGCCCGAAACGCTATGCGTGTTAGAGGCTTTACAAGAATGTAAGAACAATGTTCTGTACTCCCACAAACCCAATGTACCGTCTTGTATAAACAAATAAACACGTAAATAAATAAATAAATAAATAAATAAAAATAAATTAATCATCTAAATTTACACCCAGTTCATCATGCATTGAAGGAAAATATTGGTTAGAGTGTTTCAACTTAGGGGAGCGTGAAAGACGACGGATCTCCTGAGGAGTTTTTGTTGTATATAAGGTTGGTCAGGATATCCTGAGGAATATACCCAGCTGACGCCACAGTGTAACTCTAGCCGTGGAGGGAGGAGGAGGTATAAGACTTGTCCCCCGCCATGACTGACTCGGACTGCTGTGGCGCCTGTTGTGACCTCCTGACCCTGACCCTGGCCAGCGACCCTACCTGTTACTCCTGTGATGGCTGCTGCTCCACCTGTGACGGCTGCTGTGTCACCTGTGACGGCTGTTGCAGCAGCTGTGACGGCTGTTGCAGCAGCTGTGACGGCTGTTGCAGCAGCTGTCAATACTGTTGGGATTGCCCGGTCTTTGGCAACCACTCGTGTTTGACCAGCTGGAGGGGTTGCTGTAGTAGAGGTGAGAGTGTAGTGTGCCGAGGCGTAGAGTGGTCGACCTTGAGTGGTTCAGCTCCTCACTAATGTTTACGCGTGTTCGTATTCCCACCTTAGTAGCCTCGTGACGTCGCTTCTCTCTCTCTACTTTATCAGTATTACCATAATTTCTTTCTCCTAGTTCTCCGTTTTGTTTTACTTTGCGGGAATTACTGCCTTTAAATTTGAAAAATCTTGAAACTCCAGGCAAATTTAGCGACGGTGTTGAGCAGTGTGGTGAAGCAGCTCTGTATACGGTAGTCAGCAAGACAAGATTGATTGATAAAGATTAAGACATCCAACAGGTGGCACAGGCATGAATAACCCGTAAAGTGAGACAAGGTAAACATCAGCAATATATATATATATATATACCTTCTCAGTAAGCTACAGGGATGAGTAATTCGTGAGATGAAGCCGTAGCCAGAAGCAGAACACAGCGGGAGTTGAGAGACAATGTGATGTGGTTGTTGCTGTCGGAAAATAAAAACTGATTTTTTATATCTTTCCACACAGGGTGAATTTATTCGGTAGCGTCACACTGTGAATTAACATTCCGCTGAAGCACTATGTGCATTAATCTCCAAATAGGAAGAGAGCCCGTTGGGTTGTTCAACCAGTCGCCTTGTACCCCACAACCCAGACACAGCTGGGACTTTGCTCAAGTGTCTCAAGTGAGGTGTTTATCGTGCAAGAATATTTAATTAACATTTACAGTCCCGTTCTGATGCTATTTTGTACATCAATGCCTTTAAAGTTGAACATGGAGGTGGCTTCCACAAATTTTTTCTCTCAGTGTATTACACTTGTTGGCCACCAATGCAGGGCACGAGTATTTCCTTATATTTATTCGACTCATTTACATCTCCATTTCATCCTATGTCCTTTCGTTTTAATTTCTCGCAATTTAAAGAGGCTGTTCTTGTTAATCGCGTCTTTCCTCTCAGTATCTTGTATTTTGTGATCATATCCCTTCTGTTTCTTCGGTTCTTTAGGGTTATGAGATTTAGATCCATTACGTTATTCTTATATCTTAAACCCTCTTAGCTCTGACACCATTCTTGTTGCAAACACATGTACTGTACTTTCAATTTATTTTTTTGCTTCTCAAGGTGCAGATACCATGCTGGTGCCGCACATTCCAATATTAGGCGTTTGTAATGGTGGTTCTGTAACTTCCTGAAAGCCGTTTCTATTTCTACATTCCTCATCATGACAACATTGACATAAATTAGAAACATCAGCTGTCCCAGGACTGAGCCAAGTGGGACCCTACTTGGTACATTTCACCAGCTCGAAACCGGCTCTCTGACTGTGCATTTTTTTCCCTCTAGGTAATCCCTTACCCAGTTCAGTGTTTTTCTAGTTGTCTCAGCCTGCCTCTCCATCTTGTACACCACAATTTCATAAGTATCACCAACGCTTTTTGAGAATTTATTAAAATACAGTTTATCCAGTTTTTTTCCTGTCATATGTTTAATAACCTTATCATAGAACTCAAATATATTTGTCTGGCACGACTTTTTCTTTCTAAATCCATGCTGACCCTTCTTTACATACTTGGTCCTCTCTAGGTGTTCCATCATTCTCAGGCTCTTTACATAGAATACTTGTCAGTGATACTGGTCTTTAAATTTGTGCCTCCTGTCTTCCTTGTTTCTTGAATATTGAGACAACATTTGCCTTTTTCCAGAATTCTTGACAATTTCCTAATAATGCTTACCTACCTAATAGTGCTTATCTAACTATATGGCGTGTAAGTATTGCACTCATTTACACAACTGGCGTAAATGCCAGTTGTGTAAATGTATGACCAGTTGTCATACAGTGTGTAAATGTTACAATCATTGATCACATGTTATGCGAGAGCATGTTCTATGACTTCAAATTATATATATTATTAATGATAAGAATGCGTGTGTACTTGCCTAGAGGTGCTTGCAGTGTCGAGCATCTGCTCTTGGTCCTGCATTTCAAACTTTTTGTACTCTAAGACTGGAGCAGTGTACGGAGTAAGATTAGAGTAGTGTAATGGGTAAGATTGGTGCAGTGAAAAGGGTTATCTTGAGATAATTTCGGGGTTTAGTATCCCCGCGGCCCGGTCCTCGACCAGGCCTCCACCCCCAGGAAGCAGCCCGTGACAGCTGACTAACTCCCAGGTACCTATTTACTGCTAGGTAACAGGGGCATCAGGGTGAAAGAAACTCTGCCCATTGTTTCTCGACGGCGCTCGGGATCGAACCCGGGAGCACAGGATCACGCGTCCAGTGTTCTGACCGCTCAGCCACCGGCTCCCCATCCTAGGGTAAGATGGAGCAGTGGAAAAGATTAATACAGACTCATTTCATCGTTGTTCTTATCTTATTTTTATATAAACTTGTGCATTAAGTAAGCTTCTACCACTTCATCGTTTAAGCTCTAAACCATTCCACTTATAGGCAATTTTAAACAGTGAAAAAAAGGGATTTTACGAATATCTGTGACTAACTGCATATGCATGTAAAACCATGAGTGCGCATACACCGCGTATGTTGGGTGTTAGTTCACGAACTCTCACTATACATATGTATGTGTTCTACATCTGTTTAATATACTTCTTTGTCCCGCCAAACCAGATTCTTCCTCACGAAGGCGCCGCAGAGCAGCACCCAAGGAGGAAGTTGTGGTGACGACCCAGCCTCTTCCAGGGGCCGCCCCCTCTTAATTCCTTCTCCTGCAAGAACTCCACCATCTAGTACTGAATATGTTGGAACTATGTCAACCATCTACAGGACGAACACACGGCGACCATCTGGGATAATGAGCACTCCAGTCCTGCTTCCGGAAAATGCAAAATGTCCATGAGGCTACCTGGTGTGTCGGTTAATACATTTCCCGGAGTCATGTGCCGTTTTCCTTCATCCACCTATTCGGACGATGGTGGTGCCCTCAATAACCCTCCAGAGGCCTTGAGGCCAACACGAAATACAACAAAATATACTCTAATTTTGTCTTACTCAGGGGAATATTATCAGGGTTGGAAATGGGAACAAAATCCTAGCGCCCAGCCGGGCTGTCAGGGTAGAACAGGTCTGAGATCCGACTCAGGTAGTGCTGGTGAATTACAAAACTTGCTGAAAATCAGGCATGTGCCAACATTCATGCAAATCATGTAAACAAAATAAAATTGGTTTAAATATATTTTGAAGATTTGTATATGTATTTTCTTTCCATATTCTTTGAAGATTTGTATAAGGGAAAGCGCCAAGCCATTACGACTATATAGCACTGGGAAGGGGTCAGGATAAGGATTTGGGATGGGACGGGGGAAGGAATGGTGCCCAACTACTTGGATGGTCGGGGATTGAACGCCGACCTGCATGAAGCGAGACCATCATTCTACCGTCCAGCCTATCATCCTCCCGTTATCAGGACGAAAAATGACCGAGGATGTTAAATAAATATATTTCACAATTATTTACAGCACTGGATGGTAAGAATAAGGTTACGTACACACAAATTAACGCTGCCAACACTTCTAATTCTGGGTAATTAAGCTAATTGACTCAGGAGAAGACCAATCATATTAGTACAAATTATCCGGAGACTTTAATCCTTAAAACGTGCAAGATGGATGGAATTTCTTTAAAAAGTTCTTAACTCCAGACAAAGGAAAAAATTAACTCATAAGGATACTCGTAGGATCATAGACGTTCCCAAAACACTTCAAGAAACTAGGACTCAGAATGATAGAAAAATATTTAAAATACACAGGGAAATAATCATATGAACATTAATAAATAAATTGGCAAATTAAGTAAACCCTAAGCTAATAAAATTCCTATCCTTGAGGCACTAGAAATAGAAATACAAAGTGTACAAGCAACGAGGGACACCGTTCTTGTGGCAGGTAAGTCCACTACGGGCTCACCATAGCCCGTGCTACTTGGAACTTGTTCCAAGTAGCTGAATCTATAACAACAACAGCGTACAAGCAACTCAAACAGCACATTACCGTATCCTGCACCCAAGCTGGTAGCCTAGTACTGTCCTGAATTTGAACCACACGTTCTCTTGGTGCTGTGTCCACCACACACTGTCCTCACCACCTCCCTCTCTTGACAAGCAAGGCGGCCTGAACCCTTGCCACAGTTCATTAAAAACGCTAATTAATATGATCTTGGGCTAAACTAAGGAATGACCTTTCACATACAAATTATGGATGATAACATGAACACTTTCCCAAGGTTAGCTATTAAGTGGAAATACTGGCAAAACATTATTTTTCTATAAATTGAGGCATAACAAAACAGGGTAGTTGACATCGTAACCTCCCCCCCCCCCTCCGCCTGGCTGCTCTGACCTGACGCCACAGGCGTACCAATCCAACATGGAAATCCAACTCTACCCTTTGTATCAATCCGGATAGTAACTAGCATGATTATATAAATAACTTCACTCCTCGTATAACAACTTCAAGGAGGGGTCAAATACTACTCAAATAATACTCATACAAGATTACGGCCAGTGAGCCGTAATCTTGTGTAGATGTGGTGCAAGCAGATTCTTCACAGAACACACACTAAAATATACACAAATATTCCGGAACAGGTACGAGCTCCAGTGATAAGGGAGCAATGATAACACGCCTCAACGCTGTTTTAGATCAACGCTGTCCTGTTCATCTCCAGCGCCATACCCGTCACGAATAATGAACCAGACGACGATGGATTGAAACATATGATAAACGATAATATGTGCCATAATATATGCTATAATGTGCGCAATATGTCATAATATGTGCAATATGTCATAATATGTGCCATAATATGCTTCTTAATGTCGAAATATGTGATATACAGTATACTCATATCACACTAAAAACTCAGATCACATTAACGTGATGCACAAATAAACAAATCCATAAGGGCCGCGACGAGGATTCGAACCTGCGTCCGGGAGCATCCCAGATACTGCCTTAATCGACTGAGCTACGACAGGGTTAAAAAAAAAAAAAAAAAAGAGTTGAAACCGAAGTTCTACTGAACTTACTGGATCCCGTAGCCACTCCGAGACACAAGCCAGGATTTTGCACAACTCCCCCCTGCACTCGAGCTATGTCAATAGGCTGTTCTCCCTCTTCGCTCTTACATCATTTGTGATCCAGTAAGATCGACTTGAGAATGGTCCAGGACGGACCGAAACGTCGTCGTCCCTTCACCTTCTAGTGTGTGGTCTGGTCAACATACTTTAGCCACATTATTGTGACTCATCGCCTGCTTATGTTCTTCATCTGCTATTAGAGATCACAGCGAGGATAAAGGGCACCTTTTCACCTACAGCGATGTCGTTGTTCTGTCTTGCAGCTCGTCTCGCCTTCAACTCAATATTTTAAGACAATCTCAATCTTTAAAATGATTCCAAAGCCGAGCAGCTCAGGGTCGTCGACTCGGTTGTTTACAGACTAATTGTCTTTAAGTAGGTGTTGAGTTCTTTTATTATTTTTTGTATATATATATATATATATATATATATATATATATATATATATATATATATATATACTGTATATATCTTTGGCTTTTATTATGTATATAGTTTAGTTTTTTGTCATTTATTGGGTATATATACATAATTTGATTTATATTGTTTTTAGCTAACCGTCCAAGTGGTTGGGCACCATTCCTTTCCCCCGTCCCATCCCAAATCCTTATCCTGACCCCTTCTAGTGCTATATAGTCGTAATGGCTTGGCGCTTTTCCTGGTAATTCCCTTCCTGTCATACACTCCAGTGGTCATGAGTTCGAGGTTTCGATGGTCCAAATGAATGTTATTTCCTGGTTTGTTTTGGTTGGAATTTATATATACATATATATATATTTTAATTAATAATCTCCAATAATTTTTTAAGGATACAATCTTAGGCTAACAGGGAAGTAGCCCAGTCAACCAACAATACCTTAAAAGTATCGAAAGGTCATGAGACCTATATTACGTCCAACACCCCCAACACCCGTGGGGATGGTAACAGATAATCAGGGGTTGGTCTTGCGGTAAGATAAACAGCAGGACTTGTAATACATGTTTAATTACGGTTAAAGTGTGTGAGAACACCGACCATTAGGTAAAGTCTTCACACAAGTCATGTCCTAAGGTGACTGCCACACTACTCAGCATCCCGGGAGAGGTGATTCTGTTGTCCATGGATGTCGAAGAGGTAATTCCCTCAGAGGTCTTAGCTGGGGACTTCTACTTTGGTGATCGAAATTGAAATAAGTTTATCGAGGTAAAATACACACAAAGGAATGAGGGAGCTCAAGCTATTCTCACCCCGTTCAGTACAACGTGTTTATACATATATAGACACACATCACAAACAATAAACATATTACCGAACATTCTGAGTGATAAACATATATATTTCTTCCTTTACACATGTAGTATGTTGCCAGACGTACACACAAATACTTTTATGATAACTTTGGTGATGGGATTAAGACCTATCAACCTCGAAACGGTTATTAAAGCCACCACAGTGGCTAACCGACCAATCAGCAAGTATACTTTAGTCCTGCATATAGTCCAGGACTAAAACAATGAGGTACACCACTCGGTGTATTCTTCATGCACCGCAGAGCTTTACACAGGACCTCTGCCTCTAAGAAAATGGAGTTTTAAGAGACAAATAAGTTGGGTTTGATTTTTGATAGACGTTTAATCAAAGCCAGCGTTAAAATTTACTTGAACAATTAAAATGTTTTACAAGTTTGTCTTACATAATTATTCAGGCATTTACTAACATACATTTTTAATGCTTGGTTAATTACTCAATTAGGTACGACCATTTACTCACTAACACACGAGTATCTGAGAGGCTTACATATTAGTTTCTGTGCACATAATTAAGACTTAAAAAATATATATTTTTGGTTTCGTGTTGGGTCTAAGGCCAATACATCATATATTAACCCCTGGAAGATTATTAAAGCCGCCACAATAACTTTCTGACCAACCAACAAGAATACCTTAGTCCTGAACATTGTCTACGACTAAAATAAACTCTCCATGCATATACTCCCCGAGAAGCGGGCTACATAACTCTGCACAATATATATCTCTTGTGTCAAAACAAAAAACATCCTACTTGGTACGTGGGCAAATGCCGTCGATGTTTTATCCTTTGGGATAATGTACAAACAAATAAGACTTCCACTCATTGTTTACAATAAAAAACAAAGCAAAACAAGTGATAACTAAACAAAAATGAGCAAAAATGGCCGATAATTCTCTTCTTCAGTCCTGCAAGATGTTCATTTTGAAATAATTACTCAACTATTCTCTTAATAATACACATATAGACTAATTATTTACAACATTAATTAAGAGACGTACAGCGTAAATATTTCTCAATATTAAATTTAGTTTATTCATGCCAGAGAGAGGGGCAGACACACGCATGCGCACCTTCACCTCATTTGGATACATTACAAGCATATGGCTTCTTCACTAACGATTTACATTTCTTAATAACCATTTTGAGTCCTAACAGGCAGGGCGAGAAGTTTATGGACGTTTCCTTCCACCTGATGCACCTGCTCATCCAGACGTAAACAGGTACCCTGGAGTCAGTCAACTATTGTGGGTTGCATACTATGAAAGGTCAGTCATTGATCTATGGGAACCTCGATAAGCGTAACAAGCAATAGGAACCCAAAATGTCTGATGGAAGACTCTCCGTGTCAACTCAAAAGCTGTGAAGAGTTCCTATATAGAAGAGAAAAAGAAGTCCAACGTACTTCAGTGTTAAAGTTCCGTCACTAGATCGGCTCCCGGTATGCTGTTGCTGCTGCTGCTGCTGCTGCTCCTTGACGCGGAGGACTCGTACATCTGGATGGCTGTATGATCGCACGACGCGTCGAAAACATTATCACCATTACCAGCCACATCGGACGCTTGCTCCAGCGCTGCCTCCCTAGCGAAAGACAGGAAGACCTGCTCAAGGGATGTGTCGGAGGCGGCGTAGACTTCCACGATGGATGGGGAGGCGGGCGATGAGTAGGGTCTCTCAGCCTCTGTAGCCGAGGGGTCCCGGCCAGCCTTCACAGTTTCCATCACGGAGAACAACGTACCCCAAGGCACGTTGCTGGGAATGCGATAGGCTAGCATACCCTGGAAAAATATGAATTGGTTAATGATTGCATGCGAAGTGTAAGTACGAACTGAAATAGGGTGAGGAGGGAGGGAGGGAGGGAATTATCAGGGGAAAGTGACGGCATTTGCCCGCGTACCCAGTAGGATTTTTTTGTTTATACAAAGACATTTAGCACGAAATGTTGCAGAGTGAAAGTGACGGAGAGGATGATACATTTTCTTCGTTCAGCAGGTTAAGCACTGTAGGGTCTAGAGAGCAACTAAATGGGTGACCGAGTAGACAAGCTCGCCTTTGACTAAGAGGACTTCGATAAGCACTTGTAGACCCATGTCTACAAGTGCTGGGACAGACTTGGCTCTAGCCATCCTGTAAGATGATGGAGGAGTGAAACCACACTGTGTGTGTGTATTTCAATCTCGCCTGAAATCCCCGTTAGGCACTATTAGTGACATCTTGTTTGTGGTAACTTATACATTTTCTGAAGTGAGGGCTCATGCAAGCAGTTTTACTAAATCATTAATGAAAATACTTTAGATTCAATATACAAAGCAGAATATTCAAGGTTTCAATACACCAGATATAATACACAGGAGACACTATACAAGATGCAACAGATGTGACCAAATATTAGAGTATACTTAAAATATCCTTGTGGACTTGAAGGTGGAACAGCGGTCTTGCTTTTCATAGGCAGGTGTTCGAGTCCTGACGGCCCAAGAGGTTAGACACCCTTTCTTCCCTGCATCCTATTCAATATCCTTGTCCACATATCCAGGTGTCATATAATTTTACTGGCTTAATGCTTTCTTATAATTACCTTACCGTGTATTAACTGGCGCAGTAACTCTGTATTATCTGGAATACTTTAGACCGAATTCTAACCATGGAAACAAAAAACAGCCGCTAACCTTGTGCTGATCAGTTAGAGTGGATCCAGGTAGGTGGCGGCTGATGATGTTCTTCAGTTCTGACACTTTGGTATCATATACATGTTCATCTTCTGTCTGTTCTCCCGGAGTGAAGCCGTGAGTCCTCAGTTTGACCTGCAGGCTGTAGCCTTGTCCAAATTTGGCTTTGAGGTGCCCCGTCGTTCCCACACAGCGAAGAGTCCCCCGAGACATGATTATAATGCGGGAACAGAGCGCCTCGCACTCTTCCATAGAATGACTGGTCAGGACCACACTCTGGCCATTAATTACAGCTTGTCTGACGGCAGTCCACACCCTCCGGCGGGAGACCGGGTCTACTCCGGAGGTGGGTTCGTCCAGGAACACCAGCGGAGGCGACCCCACGAGCGCCATGGCTGTCGACAGCTTCCTACGGTTACCTCCTGAGTAAGTGGAAGAGGGCCGCTTGGCGCACTCTGTCAGACCCACAAGAGGTATGAGGGAGCTGATGATTTCTTCAAGTCGAACCTCAGTCATGCCTCGCAGCCGACCCATGAGCTGCAGCATCTCTACTCCAGTCAGGTCTCCTAGGAAGGCGTCAAACTGTGGGCAGTATCCAATGTTCTGCACGAACTGTAATGAGTAAATTACATTTTGTGACTTAGGAAAAATTCATTTGTTAAATTTATATATACAAAAAACAGGACCAAAATTATCTTAATAAGAATATGTTTCTAAACAAAAAATTATGATGTAATTTTCCTGCATATACAGAGAGAGGAACTCCAACTGACATGTACAAATATGGGTATAAACACACAGTGATATGTACATGCACATACACCCCCACACACAATATTATCACTTGATTTATATTACATTGTTATGAATCAGAGTTCTCCTTAAGCTGACCTTATTTCTCTCCCGGTTGAGAGAGAGGCCATCAATCACGGCATCTCCTGATGTAGGCACTTCGTCTCCCGTCAGCATCTTGAAGGTGGTAGTCTTGCCTGCCCCGTTGACCCCCAACAGGCCCAGGCACTCCCCCCTTGCTACCCTGAAGCTGATGCTGTTCACCGCCGGTATCAAGGAGCCCTCATACACCTTAGATAACTTGGAGGCTATGAGTGTGGTGTCCATCGAGCCCTCTGAACAATACAAATGTATAAGATTAACAGACTGTCTTATTGGCGGCCCTCTCCATAACGTCTTTCAAGTTCTGTTCGAACTTTGCCGGCCACTCAGGGCTGAGACTGACATACTGAAGGAGGGCAATAAACGCAGTCAAACAGTGTTACAGAGGAGGTGAAGAAGGATAGCTGGATAGTAGTAGAGAGAACTGGTTGGATGTCTCCAGTGGAGACATCTGTGCTCTAAGCTTTCTAAATAGCTCTGGTGTCATCAACACCCTTAAAGGTGTTGATGACACCCTTTAGAGCGCTTCAACTGCTTTGAAGAGATTCTCACAATCTAGTGGATTAAGACTCTGCGAACACCTGTCTGAGGAGGAAAACACACAGAGGAGCCAATACTTCACTAGTGAACTACAATCTTGTGGGCATTGCTCTCGTAGTTACTGGATCTTGAACGCCTTTACCGAGTCATCCGCCATAAGAAAAATGGTGACATTGCCTGCAATTGCAATCAATTAAATATTCCACACCAAGTCACCATTCCAGGGAGGACTCCTGACATTCCCAAGTCACCAGTCCATCGATAATGTTGATTTATTTACCTGACGTTATGCCTGAGTTGTCGGCAGCTGAGGTCATGAGGGAGGCGACGGCATCACTTTCTGCCGCGACGTCTTCATCCACCTCCTGCAGCCCTTCTTGACCCACATGCGGCTGAATCTTCAAGGTCCTGCACGTTATCCTGCGCCACACTCGCCTGAAGGAGGAGGCTGTTGTGCTCTTACCAGTTTAATCTTAAAAGTTTCGGCAAATGTGCATGTTATAAGATATCAATAATATGTGGAATAAATACATATCAATAAAATATAAAATTGTTAATATTACACATGTTATTTAAGTCAGAAAAAGGTTATTAAAGTTAAGATCAACTAGTAACATCCCCCAGGGACGTGCCACATTCCACAGAGGAGCTGAGTTGATCAGAGGGTGTGGCCACTGGCCTCAGGGTGTGGCCACTGGCCTCAGGGTGTGGCCACTGGCCTCAGGGTGTGGCCACTGGCCCCAGGGTGTGGCCACTGGCCTCAGGGTATGGCCACTGGCCTCAAGATGTGGCCACTCCTCCCAGAGGGTGTGGCCACTCCCCTCAGAGGGTGTGGCCACTTCCCACCGGGAATGATCACTGTTACAGTTATCTGTGATGGGAAGAGTCATGCTATAGCATATGTATAACCAGGCAGATCTGGTGTGTAACTCCCAGAATGAAGGTGCTGCTGTTCTCGTGTGTGTCGGTGAAATCAGATTTTGGTTCTCGGTAGTGCAGTCGAGTTCCTTCTCGACTCAGCCAGGAATTCTGGGTTCGAATCCCCGAGTGGGACAGAAATGGTTTTATATATTTATTGTTCCTAAAACAAATAAAAAGTCTAAACCTTAATTAAACTATTAGCAAGTAGGGAAGAGCGAGTTCCTCTGGGCTTGCATTCCACTTTTTGGCAACAAAACCCATCTCACACACACTCACCGGAGGATTATACCTCCTCCAGCTTCCAAAAAGACAATGATGGCCAGAAAGATGATGCCATTGACGAAGAGGGTGAGGAGGTCGGGAGCCAGGCCGGGATTCTCGAAGCGGAAGTAGGACCACGTGCTAAAACACGTCTTATTCCCGTACAGGCTGCACACCGGTGGGTCATCGTAGACTGAAAACATTAAGGCAGGTGTAGGGGGAGGTTGTTGTTGTTTTAGATTTAGCTACTCAGAACGAAGTGTCCATGTAGCACGGGCTATGGTGAGCCCGTAAAAATGGGGAAGGTAATTTAAACCTTTATACATGAAGAAGAGAGCCATTTAAGACTACAAATATTAAAGCAGGTGTATACAATCTCTTTCTGATAAAGACAATCAACTAAATTTTAATAAGAACAATGTATAGAAAATTGGGAACGAAAGTTGTGAAGTAAATATAATAAATAAAGTGCACACTTGTCAGTACAAGAAACAATATATATTATTGCACTCACAGAAACATGGATGAATGTAGAAAACATGAAACTTTTTGTTCTGAATATTAAATAAAGTAATACAAATTATTTCACGCTGATAAACATGTTAATCGAGAAGGAGGAGCAACAATATATATCAAATAATATATAAAACGTTTTAAAAAGAGGGAAATAAAACTGTCACATAAATAATATAAGAGTTGTGTGTTGGCCACAAAACTTTGATAGAATAGGATATTATATATATGGGAAAAAATATCTAGGGCTTCTAGGTTTAGTGATGTTTGATCTTTTGGTGACTTCCATTTTAATGAAATAAACTGAATTAACAAAAGATGCTGAAAGAGAAGAATTTTTAGAATTAGCCGATGATTGCTTCTTTAAGCAACATATTTTGAAGCATATCGTGCGTCAATATGGGAAAGTAACATTTTAGATTTAGTGATAATAAACAGGGAGACATTTATAAATAATATGGAAATAAGGAGTGAGCTAGGGAGTGAGCTACGTCAATATAAGTATGATGATCCCCATCGTTACTATAAGTACTATCTAAACAGGAGGATGGGCTGAATCTGATTATAAATTTTGAAGCCTCAATAAACCCATCAAGAAGACAACAGGAGCTCCGTGCTGAGAGGTCCGTTCTGAGAGCTCCGAGCCGAGAGCTCCGAGCCGAGAGCTCCGAGCCGAGAGCTCCGAGCCGAGAGCTACAAGCTGAGAGCTATGAGCTGAGACCTCCGAGCCGAGAGCTACGAGCTCCGAGCTGAGAGCTCCGTGCTGAGAGCTCCGTGCTGAGAGCTCCGTGCTGAGAGCTACGAGCTGAGAGCTACAAGCTGAGAGCTGAGAGCCGAGAGCTCCTAGCTGCTGCATACTCACGACAACACTCCATGAAGTCATTCGTCGGCGCGAAGAGCGAAAGCGTTTTGCACAGATCTTTGGTCACAGTCTCGTTGAACTGGTTACACTTGTCGTTGTGGACACTGACTCTCACCACGTGACTGAACGCCTGGGAGAGACCACACTAATTAATCTCACTGCTTTTCTGCACCTCTTGGCGACTTAAACTAGTCCAATTTTGTTCAAATAAAACTTAAAATGCAGCTGAAGAAATAGGCTTTCATACAGTAGCAAAAATCACGGAAAATGGGCACTGTGGGCCCCTTACCACGTACCATTGAGACAGGGAAGGAGGGGATGACAGACGTCACCCAGTATATGATATCACTGGCGGTAGTGAGGCCAGCCACGTCAGCGGCTCGTAGACCCCATACAATCACAGTCATCAGTTGACCTGTTGCAACACACACAATTCTTTGACAATATTATTCACATTTTTCGGGCGATGAGTCACAATAACGTGGCTAAAGTATGTTGACCAGACCACACACTAGAAGGTGAAGGGACGACGACGTTTCGGTCCGTCCTGGACCATTCTCAAGTCGATTGTGAATGGTTCATGATCGACTTGAGAATGGTCCAGGACAGATCGAAACGTCGTCGTCCCTTCACCTTCTAATGTGTGGTCTGGTCAACATTCACATTTTTCTTATTATTATAATAAATATTAATGCACAATAATAAAATTACATGATAGTATTATATAAATAGTGAGGTACAGTACATATTGACCAGACCACACACTAGAAAGTGAAGGGACGACGACGTTTCGGTCCGTCCTGGACCATTCTCATGTCGACTGTGTCCACAATCGACTTGTGGAGGAGGAGACTGAGACTGGAAATTCAGGAGACTGAACAGAACAGGTTTTCAAGACTGTGCATATATCATGCTGTGTTGAAGGCTGTCTCTTGGGAAGAATTTATTTTCACGGTGTCCTTGCATTCCACTTTAGGTTAGTCTTAAATTCTTGGATTCCCTGAACTGTTACTTGGCTTTGTGTTCTTGTGATACTTTTCATTACAGCCGGACTGTCACGTTCCCTTAGTTCATAGTTTATTGTAAATAAATGAGTTTTTATCGATTATTGTTTTACCTTCCTGTTTTCCTCCACTGTGCCTACTTTTCAAACAGTTCTATTTGGACTGAATAGTTTAATAGGTGTAAGTAACAATTATGTAGTTATTTCTCACTCCTGTGACATTCTGCCTCCCATTAAAGTTCGTACGTGTATGTACTTACTGAATTCAGATCTTCAGTATAGGGATGTCTCACCTACCACCAACACCCACTAAGGTGTCCCACCTACCACCAACACCCACTAAGGTGTCTCACCTACCACCAACACCCACTAAGGTGTCTCACCTACCACTAACACCCACTAAGGTGTCCCACCTACCACCAACACCCACTAAGGTCTCCCACCTACCACCAACACCCACTAAGGTCACCCACCTACCACCAACACCCACTAAGGTCACCCACCTACCACCAACACCCACTAAGGTGTCCCACCTACCACCAACACCCACTAAGGTCTCCCACCTACCACCAACACCCACTAAGGTCACCCACCTACCACCAACACCCACTAAGGTCTCCCACCTACCACCAACACCCACTAAGGTCACCCACCTACCACCAACACCCACTAAGGTGTCCCACCTACCACCAACACCCACTAAGGTCTCCCACCTACCACCAACACCCACTAAGGTGTCTCACCTACCACCAACACCCACTAAGGTCTCCCACCTACCACCAACACCCACTAAGGTGTCTCACCTACCACCAACACCCACTAAGGTGTCTCACCTACCACCAACACCCACTAAGGTGTCCCACCTACCACCAACACCCACTAAGGTGTCCCACGTACCAGCAACAATGTTGACGAGAGCGAGGACAGCGAAGCCTGAGGCAGCAGTCTGGAAGGGGAAGCTGAAGACATAAGCCATAGGGATGCTGGCCCAGCCGTACATCACCAGCATCACAATCAACGCACCTGACAAGGAAGTAATTATCAAAGAAGGCACCAAGCCGGGAAGGCTATGTAGCAAAGGAGACGGCATGAGGCTTTGTCCTATGCCATCCCTAGACAAAGATGTCTCACCCTGCAAAGTTTGGCGAGACTAAAACACCAGGTCACATAAAAATGATTATATAATATACAGATAAAGAATTATATATTACATAATGATACAATATTGGTTTGATGTTTTGCTAGATAAAGATATTACAATATTCCTAATACACTGCACGACCAATATTGTATCTTTTATATTATATTATACATTTCTTTACCTGTCTTAGACGCTACATAGCTAACTTTTTGAATGTGCAAACATTTTATAGGAAGCATATGTGACCTACTGTTGTATTCTTGTTGTATTAAGTCCATTCAAATGTGTGGTTGGACACGCGAATCCAACACAGGCACAGGCACATGTGTCACTGTACACATGTGCTTGAAGCTGCAGGTATATTGTTATATAGGGACAGTCAGGAAGGCAACTATCAGGAGAGAGCATCAAGCCATTAGTGTCAGTAAGGAGGACACAGTTACTGAAGGAGGACAACATTACCTGAAGCCTCGCCCTTGGTGAAGTAACCATGAGGGTCCAGAGCCAGGAAGCATATGAAGATGAGCACTACGGATATCATGTAGGTGGCGAAGTCCCAGATGAAGGTAGTTGACCAGAGTGCCCATACTGGGGCTCCTGTCATCACTTGCACCTGTACTGTGTATAGGCATGGCAGATGGTGAGTCACAGTAACGTGGCTGAAAAATGTTGACCAGACCACACACTAGAAATTGAAGAGACGACGACGTTTCGGTCCGTCCTGGACCATTATCAAGTCGATTGTGGTCCAGGGCAGACCGAAACGTCGTCGACTTTTCAATGTATAACAATTGTCTAGAAAGCACTTTATATTCATTTTTAAGTTACAACAGTTACACGTTATGAAGTCAGTTTCTCAAGAGAGAGAAGGAATTGACAGATCACAGGACAAATTAGTAATAAAAAATAAAAGCAAAGTCTCTTGGCACAAGGGAATGAAAAGGATATAAATAAAACAAAATAATCCCCTAAAACTGGAAGTTTGAAAACACATTTTACTTGGCTTTATAGATGGTGGACATACTTATTTACCTTGGGCCCTAAGGAGGCAAAAATTAGTGGTTTGGCCTTTGAATAGTCTGAAGAGAATATACATACATGATAATATAGTCTTTGACGATTATGCCCACATGATTATAGCTTGTGAAGACTATACCCACATGATTTTGGTCTGTGACGAATATACCCCCATGATTTTGGTGTGTCATGAATATACCCACATGATAAGTTGTGATGAATATACCCACATGATACTAGTCTATAATGACCATGAAATGATAACAGTGTAGAGAGGATATAGCCAAATGCTTGCAAGACATACCTGCTTGGTCTTGGTCTCCCGCTCCTGCAGGGGGAAGACCAGGAAGGAGGCGGAGAGGAAGGCCAGGGCGAGAGGCATCACGTTGGAATACACGAAGCTGCTCGTGGAGAACTCCGAATGAAACTTCCACTGCAACCACAAGTTGGTTCGTCAGATAGGTTACCTAGCTCTTAAATCTATGGTTACTTAAGCTGGTTATAGCTATTTATCAGAATTTGCTTCTCTCTCTCTCTCTTTCTCTCCATGGTAGATAACATGATAGATAACATCTGCGTGCTAATGATAACGTGGCCATGACATTTGTATGACGTGCTCAAATTGTGGCATTTCTCTCATAATTCGTAGAGGAGTTTGAGCCACAGAGAAAGCAAAGATCTTAGACAAGTTTTGTGCGTGTGCGTGTGTGCACACATGCGTGAATGCAATATCAAGAAATCAGAGGGAAACAAATACCTATACAGACATATGCATAAGTCATCAATGTCACCAAGAACCTTCCCAAGAACAAGCTGGGAGAAGGGGAAAGGAGAAACACGAGACACCACACTCACCGTATTATCTGGAGGCAGCGGCCAGTTGGTAGTAGTGATGGTGTGGGTGGAGTTGGTGGCCGCTTTGAGGAGGGCGTTGGTGACGAGGGACGTGCCTATCCCCAGGGTGTGGTAGGGGATAGTCTGCATCAGGATCCTCATGGTGACGTCCTCCTTGTCTCCGGTGAACTCGGCCTGATCATAACGCTGGGATTAGTTCATGCATGAACATAAGAACATAAGAACAAAAGGTAACTGCAGAAGGCCTATTGGCCCATACGAGGCAGCTCCTATTTATAACCACCCAATCCCACTCATATACATGTCCAACCCACGCTTGAAACAATCGAGGGACCCCACCTCCACCTACGTTTCGTGGTAATTGGTTCCACAAATCAACAACCCTGTTACCGAGCGAGTATTTACCCAAGTCTTTCCTAAATCTAAACTTATCCAATTTATACCCATTGTTTCGCATTCTGTCATGGCACAAGATAAACCCTGAACAACAGCTAGCATATAACAACGTATAAAATTACTAAGATAAACTGCTGTTTGAAACAATCATTTATCCAAAGCTATAAACAAAAACCACAAAAATATTCTACAAACAATCACAAGCCAAAATAACCCAAAACCCAGACCAATCAACCAGCCAAATCAACCACCACCCAGGTCAATTAACTTGTCAACTCTGGTGTACTTACTGAAGCAAATGTCGTTCTCTCTGTACGTCGGAAGGTCGTCTTCGGCTGCTGTCAGAAGACTATCAGTCATGTTGGTCACGATGCTCACCTGTAATGACAAGGTTCACCTGAATGACGACGTTCACTGATAATGGCAAGGTTCACCTGAATTACCCTAAATACGATAGTGTTTTAGGGTACACCAGGTGCTGGATGACTTGAGAGGTTCCCACTTCCAGGCCCTAAGTCTAGATCACAATTTATTTTTGACATGCTATATACGTCTTGATATTCTCGACAAAGTGATTCACACAATGGAGAGAGGAGTCTTCAGCATTAAAAATAAGCTGAACTTAAAATGCCTCTAATCTACCATCTTTATAAACTCTTAAATAACTAAACAATAATAAAGCATACGACATTATTTTGTTTCATATATTTTTCTACCAGAGCACAATATACCTCATGAGGATCCGTGAAGAGTGATGTGTACTGTTCAGCCAAATATTGGAGAGGCGGGTCGGCCCTGACGAAGGAGGTGGTGTAGGGGAAGATGGAGAGGTCGAGGACGAGCGGCGGCTCCTGGGAAGTGAAGACGTCCAGCGTCTGGTCCACCAGCTAGGCAAGACAACGTCACTGCCACAGGTATCAAACCCTGCCAGTTGAAGACAGAACCGTTCCTTCATGAAGTGTTCTCAAGATGGAGACGAAGGTCAGACAATTATCAGGCTGAAGTAGTGTGCCAGTAATGACCATATGACTTGGAAGGGATACGAGGACACGGAGTTGAGTTACGAGGACACGGGACTTGGGTTACGAGGACAGGGACTTGAGTTACGAGGACAGGGAGTTGAGTTACGAAGGACAGGGAGTTGAGTTACGAGGAACAGGGAGTTCGAGTTACGAGGACACGGAGTTGGGTTACGAGGACAGGGAGTTTGGACATGAGGACGAACTGGGAGACAAGGGGGAGATAGGAAATTATGTCAAGGAGCTCTGATATTACAATAAGCTGGAATATGAGACAAAGAACTGGAACACGACGATAAGTAGCTGGGATACAAGACGAAGCCTGAGATATGAGGACAAGGAACTGGGATATGTGGATAAGTAGCTGGGATATAAGACAGGAAGCTGAGATATGAGGACAAGGAACTGAAATATGACGATAAGTAGCTGGGATACAAGACGAAGCTGAGATATAAGGACAAGGAACTGAGGTATGTGGATAAGTAGCTGGGATATAAGACAGGAAGCTGAGATATGAGGACAAGGAACTGGGATATTAGGACAATGAACTTATTTATGAGTACACAGATTGGATATGAGGGTAATGAAGTAGAATACGACCACAAGTAGCTAGGATAAAAGGACAAGGAGATGGAATATGAGAACAAGAAACTGGGGTATGAGGACAAGGGACTATGAGGACAAGGGACTGAGATATTCGAACAAGAAGCAGAGATATCAGGATGAGGTGAAAAAACGATTCCCAGTTACTTTGACAACTAGGAATCGAACGCCGATCGTACAAAAAAGCGAGGCCGTCGTTGTACCGACCAGTCCAAGTCAATGGTCAAAAAAACAGCATCATTCATCATCGGATACAATAACCAATAAAATAAAGCGATCAAGATGTACGATAAAGCATTTCATTACGTTCTTCAACTCTCCCTTATTACTATTCATCTCAAGAGGAAGAAATAAGCCAGAATACCTGAGTAATAAGGAGGGGCCATTTTCTCTTGGAGTAGATGAATGCGTTTGATGAAAAAGGCCTTGATTCTCTGCAACAGCAGCCGGTAACCTCTCAGTCGCTCTTTCATTACTGTCAAAGGCAATCAATAAATGTTAGCATGAAGACTGAAGAGTATAGCAAAAAAAAATTTCTAACGCAAAATTGTAAGGATTTCTTTGCATCTCAACACTCTTTCTCGACCAAATCCCCCCACATAGAATATAAATCAAAATACTTTGAAGATCAGTTAACCGAGGAATTTTAATTAAACCATCCTAAGGGAATTGCTGTAAACAGTTGTATGTAAATATGTATAATCGCTGCTCTTACACATCTGTCTAAGAGGCCCTACATCAATGAATAATAAATGTAACTTTAGATTATAATAAATAATAAGTTTAATTGCAGGCAGCGTCACTGATTCGTGGCCTTACATGTGATGACAATCAACGGTAATAAGTACCAGTAGCCTAGCCTAAAGAATTTCATTGATGAATTCTTTCAGCATAATATTACCTCAGCTATGGTAATACTGTACATCAAAAATATAGTAAATCATTCATTATTGTTCTGTGGATATTTTCCACACAAATGCTATATTCAGCTATTATCAATGGGGGTGAGAAGTTGGAAGGGGGTATCGCAGGATGACTCTATAAGAACATCAACACGCTAATCTGACTTACGGGCTCACCATAGCCCGTGCTACATGGACATTTCGTTCTGAGTAGCTAAAACAACAACAGCTAATCTGACGATGGGAGACACTAATCGTGAACATTTCACGAATTAGGGTTTCTATAATAAAGTTCATTGGCTAAAAGGCAAGACAAGGACACTGTGTTACGAAAACAATGCTGTCTGGCTTACTAGGGAGGTTTACTCGAATTCCAGTCTTCCTGCACCTGCGACACGCTACAGTGTGTCTGTATTCCCTGTAACCCCTCCTGTAGTTACTGCTCTGTACACGCTAATGTTATGTGCCCAAAAATTAATGCAACAATTTAGAGACTTACATGTCTGACTTGTGTATAGCTGTTGTTGACTGCTGTAGGTTAGGCCGTTTTGTAAACTGTTAGTCAGGCCGTTTTCTAAACTGTTGGTCAGGCCATTTTCTAAACTGTTGGTTAGGCCGTTTTCTAAACTGTTGGTTAGGCCGTTTTCTAAACTGTTGGTTAGGCCGTTTTCTAAACTGTTGGTTAGGCCGTTTTCTAAACTGTTGGTTAGGCCGTTTTCTAAACTGTTGGTTAAGGCCGTTTTCTGAAGTGGTACCCAGGAAGCCTTTCATGTTATTGTCAGCTCCGCCATTTTCAACTTTCGTTTCACAAGCCTTGGAATTTTGTTCACTCTTCTCCATCACCTCACTCACACTGGTGGGGGCAAAAAAAAGTATTATTGGAAAACAAAAATTAATGCTCGCGAGTACTGTAAATCCCACGATCAAAATAAGACTAATGGAATACCTAGAACCTACAACTTATACTGCAGAGCAGCAACACGTTTTTTCACAAGAGGAAAAAAAATAGTACCTGACACACCTGCTGAAGTTCTTTGACAACACGTAAATAATCACATAGGAAAGAGAAGGGGGCTGACTGCATCTTCCAGGATTGCCAGAATGCTTTCGACACTGTTTCAAGCACAGAATAATGCTCAAACTTAAGAAACAAACTGGAGTAAGTGAAGCATTTTGAATGAGATCACCCATCACAAGGAAAACAAATAGTAGTGGTGGAATTAGAGACATGAACATGGAGCGAGTAGCAAACAGTAGCACAGGAATCAGTACTAGAACCCAGTTGACCAGACCACACACTAGAAGGTGAAGGGACGACGACGTTTCGGTCCGTCCTGGACCATACTAGAACCCACATTGCTGTCGTTATATGACGACAAGATCACAACTAATTCCCCTGATGGTATAAACAAAAAACACGAACATTTGTTTCAGCAAAAATGTATTTGAAAAAGACGACACCATAAGACTATCTCATTAACCACCAGCAAGCATTCACAACCAGAATCATCACACAAACCACAAGTACAAAATATGTCCAATAAACTATAGCACCTACCCGATGAAGACCCTCTCCATGGTGGTGAGTGAGAGTCCCAGATGGCGCACCCCAAGCTCCTCCTTCCTCCGTGTGAGAGACTCCAAGAGAGGAGCAAACATGGCGGTGATGGGAGGGAGCTTGAAAGTCACCTCCCCTCCTTGGTTGTTGTGGAGGGCGGCTGAGGGAATATGGCTCGTCACCTCAGCCGTGATGGCCTCCAGGCTGAAGTCCTCAGTCACCATCATCTCCAGGGTGTAGCCATCACCTGAGGCCAAGAAGCCAAGACATGTAAATAAAGGTGTAACGTCGAAATGATTTAGAAGCTTGAAGTGATACTGTATTACTACAGATTTACCACCGCAAAGGTAAATGAACTCATTTTACATTCAAAACATTCAATATATGTTACTGATTGTGTTTTATATTCCCTTGCTGTGTGTCCCTGCCAAATACCATAGCCTCATTAGAAGAGTAGTGGTGCATACTAAGGACATAAGCAATATATGCACACACACACACACACACACACTCTGGAATATATAAATGATATACTGACATACACTTACAACACATCAAGGCTTTTAAGAAATAAAAAAAATTATGAATTTTTGTCTTTCGCAAATATTTATGCTGTTTTCCAGGAACAAATTTCAAACACTGATATCAATATTGGAATTTAATCATTGTTGAAATTCTGAATGTTCAATGAAGTATAGATTTTTCAGATTTTGTTTCAGTGCTTCCTTATATGTTAACTGTTTTATGAAGAAATTTATAAATATATTTGTTTCTGAATATTATAATAATTAAGCATATGTTAATTAAGCATAATAATTAAGCATATGTTGCGCCTGTGAAAGTTGAGCTTCGGCTCTTTGATCCTGTCTCAATAGTGTTAACCCAGAGCCTCCAAGGATTAGTATTTTATTCCATACCTAAATGAATTCTTTGTCCCTTACCAAACTTATTCTTGAGGAAGAGTGTGGAGCCGGCACAGACGACCCTGCCGGAGGCCATGATGGCCACGCGGTCTCCCAGGACGTCGGCCTCCTCCATGTGGTGGGTGGTGACGAGGATGGTGCGCCGGCCCCGCTCCCCCTGCACCACGTCCCACACCCACCGGCGTGACTCGGGGTCCAGCCCGCTGCTCGGCTCGTCCAGGATCACCACCTGCACCAACCCGTACACAACATTCTATCCATTAAAACATGTTAATCTTCTTGTTTGAGGAGCTGTTCACTTGAGATAGTTAATAAGCAAGTCCCAGCTGAGTCTGAGTACAAGTGACAGGATGAACAACCCACCGGGTTTTCTTCCTATTGGGGAGTGTTGTACATGCTATGGCGGTGTGTTTACTCACAAGATGAGTGGCGCTGCCCATTAAACTCGTCCCTCGGGGCAAAATTTAGATTTAAATTTAAATATCTTTTGACAAAATTGATTCATAATTTTGCCAACTTTAAGTGATTCAGTTAGTTTTTTTAAAGCTCGGCAACATAGAGAATCAAACAGGTAGAGAATGTGACTGAAAAATAGAGAAGAAGATCAGAGAAAACCTTTGCAGAAAGTAGCAAAGCATCAGAGGGAAAAAAAGAGACAATCATGTCAACAGTGTTAAATATAGGCTATAATGAATTCATCAAGCCATGAAATGTATGAGGCAGGAGTTGGAGTGAAAAAGATGTTGTCTGTAATCTAACAGAGCCAGAGGAAAACACACGGCAAAAAAGAAAGAAAGAGAAAGACGAAAATGATAAATTCTACACAAAATTCAGACTAGAGAAGTAACAGTGGAATTGGAAAATTAGTGTAGGCCTGGTTAGCTTCGCAATGAAAGAAATTGGCTAGTGAAAGTTATCTTTATGAACAGGAATCAAGTTAAAACTTTACTAGTAAAAAAAAAAAGGATATGTAAGGAATGGAGGAAAGTACTATGAAGTACATATTAGCCAGGATATGATGCAAAGCTAACGATGAATGAAAAAATCGAGGATTACAAAAATTTACAGGAAAACCTTAATCAACAACAGAGGCCAAATGAAGGGTTGCTAGAATTCAGTCCCAAGAAGTGTAAGGTAATGAAGATAGGAAAGTGCGAAAGGATTCCAGGAGGCATCTACACCATAAGGAAGAAAACAACTACACATAAAACACAGAAACTTCCTGCAATATGTGGGACGCTGCCAAACATGAGAGCGTCGTTTAGGAACCTAAATCAAGACTCTAAAGATAATCTGCCCAACCTTTGTTAGACCGACACTGAAATATGCAGCAACGACATAAAGTCTGTATAAACAGAGGTTTGCAACAAGATTAGTAGCAGAGCTAAGAGGGTAGTTAAAGCAACTACAACTCACAACCTTAGAGGACAGAAGAAACAGAGGATATAAGGAAATACTCATATTATGTATAATGGTCAGCAAGTGTCATGTACTGCAAGAAGTTGTGAAAGGCTCCTCATTTCACAACTTTATAACCAGATTTAAAAAAAATCGAATGCTAAAATAGTTAAATTATAACAACAGATGCAACAAGGCAGAGGTGGTGCTCAAAGAGCTAGATCTCACTTCTTCATTTGTTACAGATAGGTTAGTACTGATCAATATGTACACAAGACAGTGAGGAGGATGTTGCTAATATTAATACCATCCACATCAGAGGATCACACAAGTCAAGAGGTCTAGATTACAGATTTTAACACATGTCTTTTTCAGACTAAAACATGCTACATTAGTCATTATATTTAAAATTTAATAGACTAAATTGAAATACAGTATTGACCAACAGTAATTCTTGAATTAGTTTGTCTTACAGTAATTTATCCGACATCAGAAGTAAATGTTTTACGTAAGAGACTTAAAAAACGGGTGTGCAGTTTGAGGATAAAGAAAGCATTAGTTTTTTCCTAACCTAAATTTGGCCACCAATGTTGAAATTGGTGGTGCTTTTCAGTGATGACTGCATGTGGCCAAACAGATAAATATAAACCACGAGTATTTAGACCACATTCATTGTTGTCTATTTAGCACAGAGAAATACGTACCTTGGAATCTCCTATAAGGGAGATAGCCAAACAGAGCTTGCGTTTCATCCCTCCTGAAAGTTGGTCACCAAACACATCAATTTTCTGGTCCAAGTCCAGCTTCTTGAGAATCACCATGCCCTCTGCTCTTGACGCAGCTGTTGTCATTCCCTTAAGCTGTGGGATAAAAAGAATCACTCAATTTCTAATAAAAAAATTCTATACTAAAATGTTGACATCAGTATAAGATACATTTGAGTGTGTGTTCATTATAACCTCTGGCACTTTATAACAAAAATGCAAAATCGGGATATTTGGCTAATAATCGGAGGTGGCATTTCTGAAGATAAAATCCTTGCAAGAGGTTCAGACAAATGAGAATTGAAATCGGTATTTTTGTTTATGAAAAGGATTTTTGAGGTGATTGCCTCTTGGATCCCTCTTGGCTTGGGATACTGTCCTGTTTGACTGACTGCTTCCATTATATGAATAAACTAAACACAAAATAAACTAAACTAAAAGATATGCAAGGTCACAACCAAACCATGATTGATATTGGTGAAACAATTTCATGCTTTAAGAAGGAACCCTGAGCCTTTTCAGTACAAAAATGGCAACAGAGAAGGTCACAGCACCATTCCCAAACATGAACTCTGCTGAAAATTTCTTTTGAAACATTATTACTATATTTCATGAACACTGGAAATTTCATGAAGTTAAAATGTGTCTGAAATGCATTAAATTCTTGTGAACGAGAATTTAGAGATGGATTTTCTGTAGGATGGTGTTACCCTACCGAAGAGAAGAGGCTATAGGAAGGTGTTACTCACCCTACCGAAGAAGAGAAGGTGCTGCATGACGGTGAGGTCGACGAAGAGCATGTTGTGCTGGGGACACAGACCCACCTCCTCCCGCGCCTCCTTCAGGTTGGTAGCGATGTCCCAGCCGCCGACCTCGGCATACCCGCCACTCGGAGCAAACACTCCTTCAAGTGTATGGCATACTAAGGGTCAGTATTTCAAGATAACTAAGAATATGTGTTTGCCTAATGTTATGGGTCGTCAATTACTGCTCGTAAAATAGTTTAGAACCATCTCCACATTCCCACATTTCGTGCTTTGGCACTTAGAAAGGGAGGGGGTGTCACCTGTGAGGATAGACATGGTGGTGGTCTTGCCGGCACCGTTGTGGCCCAAGAGGACGGTACACTGGCCCTCGTAACACGTCATCGACACGTCCTCGACCGCCACCTTCACCTTCCTTCCCAGCGACTTGAACTCCTTCCTGCAACGATGCAGACATTAGAACTCCTTCCTGCAACGAAGCAGACATTAGAACTCCTCCCTACACCAACGCAATCACTTGAGCTCCTCCCTACAACAATGTAATCAACTAGTGAATTGGATTCACTAACCTCCTTGGCTTTTAAGTGGTTTGTGTAATAAACCACTTAAGATGAAAGGTCAGCAAAGAACCTTTAATATCTAGTCTCTTACGCATGATTCAAGAAAACAATCCTACGACTTTTTTTCTTAAAAGTTTGTATTAGTTCGCCTGCATGTCTACAGAGGGCACTAGTACTTTTTCTCTGGCCAAACAGAATGAAGGTAACATTGTAACTCTCATCCTTTGGCCAATCACATTGCCTTCTCAGCTGGAAAACCGAACAGGAATGGATAAGTATGATGGTCAGACGTGACGGACAGACATGACAGACGTGAAGGAAGTGTGACAGACATGATTGACATACAGGTTTGACAGGCAGGTCTACAGGGAAGGCACATTAGGCAATTTAGAGTGTCAAACGTTAGAGAAAAGTGAGATTGGCAAGGATGATAGACAAGTATGATTGACAGGTATACCAAACAGGAACTACAGGCAGATGTGATATAAGGGAGGACACAGATATGCTTTAAACACAACCCAAACAGAAATCTAAACAATGGATATAAACTAGATAAATCTAGTTTCAGAAAAGACCTGGGGTAAATACTGGTTTGTAAATAGGGTTGTTGATATATGGACTTGTTTCAAGCGTAGGTTAACAACACAAATGAGTTTGGGTGGATATAAAGAGAAGTTTTCTCGGAATGCCCGGTAGACCTTTTGTAATTTTCTATGTTCTGACGTTCTTATGGGAAAATGACGATTCGAGATTTACCTCAGATTTCTGATGATGATGCCTGGTGTCAGTCCTACTGGTTCGTCCTCAAAATTCTGTCGAGTGTCAGGGTCGAGGGCATCGTTCATCGCTCTGGGCGCCTCCTTGGCCGGGCCAGACCCACACCAGTAACTTTTCTGTAGGATAGCGGGTGTGGTGTTTATATCAGCAGGACACATTTGTTTATGATATCATGTCTTATGATATGTTGGGGTTGAGAGAGAGAGAGAGAGAGAGAGAGAGAGAGAGAGAGAGAGAGAGAGAGAGAGAGAGAGAGAGAGAGAGAGAGAGAGAGAGAGAGAGAGAGAGAGAGAGAGAGAGAAGAGAGAGAAGAGAGAGAAGAGAGAGAAAGAGAGAGAAAGAGAGAGAAAGAGAGAGAAAGAGAGAGAAAGAGAGAGAAAGAGAGAAAGAGAGAAAGAGAAAGAGAGAGAAAGAGAGAAAAGAGTGAGGAGAAAAGAGAAGAAATGAGAGAAATGAGAGAAGAAAGGAGAAAGAAGAAAGGAGAAGAAAGGAGAGAAAAGAGAGAAGATAAAAAAGATAAGAAAGAAGAAAGATAAGAGAAGCCAGAGATGATAAAAGAGAGAAGAGAGAGAGAAGAAAGAGAAGTGTGTATGTGTGTCAAGACATCTTGAACTTTTCACTCTCGCTTTGCAAAAAAAAAAAAAAAAAAAAAAAAAAAAAAAAAAAAAAAAAAAAAGTTTTTATATTTTCCCTTTTCTTCTGTACTGGCCAAAATGAGGTATATATTACAAGCCAACCATAAGAAATTAACTGTAAATACAGATCTTATTGACCACGGTCTAAACTGTAGTATTTTAAACTTAACTTGACTGCAATTAATTTTATTAAATCTGACTTGCCGAAATTAATCTGTTAGGAATTATACAAAAGCAATTAGAGAGTATCTTGTAAGACAAAGAAAGCTGGCAAATATAAGATTAATTTACAGAAAAACATTCTTAACAACAACGTCTTACATGAAATCATCTAAGATATATTAGATGCTCGAAATTTTTCAAAATAAAGTAGTCCAAGAAATCCCTGTACATGAAAATAGCGTCAAAAATTGTTATTTGCTTAGCTAAACGAACTAGAGGGTTCAGTTGCTGAGCCGATTATGTGCCTCTGTAATCCTGTACACCACCGCCTACGGGATGGGTATAGGAGGTACATAATACAGAAAGAAATTGAAGAAATTGAATTGAAATTTCCAAAGCTGGCCCCTACAATAAAGAGGTGTCAACATGAAGGCACTGGTCGCAAAACTCACCTGAAAGGGAAAATACCAGGGCAAGGCGACCCCGTAGGTGCCAGGGCTGACCTGGTCGACGTACCAGATCAGGATGCAGTATATGACACTATCCACCACCATCATTATCATCAGGAGCCCCGGCGTCACCTGGTCCCGAGGGTTGCCCGTCTCCCACATGTTGCTCCACTGCACGCCCACCGCTGAACACAGTGACGTTACACACAAATCACATTATTATTATTATTATTATTATAATAATAATAATAATAATAATTATTATTATAATAATAATAATAATAATTATTATAATAATAATAATAATAATAATCCCATTAACATCTTTATTGACAAAATTAATTGCAATTTTGCCTAATCTGAGGATTTTGATAGTCTTATTAAAGTGAGGATAATGCTCACTGTCACGCAGGACAGAGGGTCATACATAAGACAATAGGTCTAAACTGTAGGCTGAAGCACATATATATCATGGTTACAATCAATGTTTTAATGTATGGATATGTGAAAACAACTTTCTACTGTGAACTACTAGACAAGGGCAGGTATGGGTTCATAGGTGATGCAGCTTAGAAGTAATATAAATAAAAATTGTTCTTCATTCTTTAAAATGGACAAGCAAATTTTGGGTAAATTGTTAGGATGTCATCCAGAACACCTGAGTCAATAAAATAGTTACACAATAGCGTGATGCATCAAATGAACAAGTCTACAAGGGCCGTGACGAGGACTCGAATGAACAAATTCAAACAAAGATTCTCCCTGACGCAGGTTCGAATCCTCGTCACGGTCCTTGTGGATTTGTTCACCAAGTAACGTGTTCGACTCTCAGTCAAGACCAGAATGACGTAAGAAAAGGTTCCCTGCTACTTAACATTACTGTATTCATTAATAACTTCCCGTGAATTAAATCCCTTCCCCCCCCCCCCCACATAGGCTGGAGTGGAGATGTACAGGTTCCGCAGCCCGTATTGCATAATAATATACAAGAATGGTGGCTTTAGTGAATGCAAAGAGACCGGGATACTTAGCTACAAATATACATATTCGCGAGAACTGCCACACCCGTCCCCGTCAGCTACAGTCACAACACTGACTTCACCACCACCTCAGGGTTGCCAGGTCTAAATTGCTGAAAGTAGCGAGCTGACGGTCTAAAAATAGCGAATTTGTAATAAGAGTAGCCCAATTTTTTTTAGTGAATGATATGGGTTTCAAAGTAATATATTTTGATATATAGTAGAGTGTGGGAAAATGAATAGTATTTACATCCATCAGTCTCATAGTCTCCTGAGACTGATGGATGCCTACTACTACTACTAGAGTACACTACACGATGTTAATTGTTTTATTAATATTATTTCTGCACATACACACACATTGATTTTTTGCCGCCAGAGGTGGATAGTTCATCCCCTATTCAACCAATGAGTGGTGGTTTATTATGCACCCAGAACCCCGACCAGTTGTGTAACTGCAAGCCTAGCATGAACGAACCGACAATAAACATACTTGAACCTGAAATGGACTTTTAATGTTTTTTTCAGCAGCTTTATTTCCTTAGTTTCCGAGCTGTTTTCTTTACCGTGTATGTTGTAATAAAATATTCCTATATTTACAGTTATTTCTCCCTGTGAAGATTATTAAACAATGGTGATTATAAGGGCGCGGAAGTTCAGCCTGGCCATCAGGGCCGCCAGCAGCCCTTGGGCCCGCCCCGGCAGCTCCCAGTCTTTAATTTGGCACCTTTGTGGAACCTTTGTGGGATCTTGGTGTAAGCCTAACATGTATATATACACACTGGCTGCCTGTCCCCCTACACAATGATTATTACCTATTATTTTATTATTTAATTTAAATATTAAATAAAATAATTTATTTAATTATTATAGTAAGTACTTAATAATTTAATAATAAGTAGTAAGTACATATAAACAATTAAAAAGTACAGTTTAGTCATAGGAGATTCCTAGATTGGAATTCACTACAAAATTTCAATATATCCAAGTATTTTTAGTGTGAAATGCTGTTATTATATGCATAAATTGTTGTTTTAATAATATTACGCTTAAACACTTGGGCTGGACGGTAGAGCGACGGTCTCGTTTCCTACAGGTCCGCGTTCAATCCCTGACCGCCCAAGAGGTGGGGCAAAATTCCTTTCTCCTGTTCCATCCCATATCCGTATCCTGATCCCTTCCGAGTGCTATATATAGTCGTAATGGCTTGGCGCTTTCACTTGATAGTTCCCCCACCCCCCTGAATAATATTACGAGAGCAGTATTTACGGGCTATTCATGCCCGTGCCACCTCTTGGGTGGCTTAATCTTCATCAATCAAGAGCAGTACGTCCTAACCAAACGCTATATGATGATATCCTGAACAGTTGATAAATATAAGTAATTGCGTAACTCCAGTTATCTAATACTTATCATAAATGGTATAAAACCTTATCATAAGCCAAGGGATTTGTAGATCAGTGTTTAAAGGGAATTCGGAAGTAATAATGACAGCTGATGCCATCTGTCGGCAGAAGAGAACACTATCAACTGGCTGGTCAACAGTGGCCATAAGGTACAGCTTACGCCATCTGTTGACATCAAATTACACTTATAACAAATTACCCTGGAAAAACAACTAACGCCATCTAGTTTTTTTCCAACGCACTATAAATAGCCAAACAGCAACCCATAAGGCGGGTTGTTGTGCTCGGGTAGGAGGTTCCAAGCTCCGCCCACAAGAGGTATGGGGTGCATAATAAATGGCATATCATTGGTAGACATTCTTTGTTGACATTCACACCACAGCCAATCACAGGAAGGGATCAGCTAAAGGCTCCATCCACTTAATAAATCATCTTTATTCAGCACACCATCCTTGCTTATGACATTCTGCTTCAACTTTAATCTCCCTAAAAAGTGAAGTGTTAATTATTTAAAGTGCTAATAAAGTGATAATTAAATATTGCAGGATATAACAGATGCTATATAAAAATGGGCTGGCTACCTAACGTGAGACGTTATTATTGGGGGTTGCCTTGTCACAAATAATGATACGCTGCTCTGCCCTCTTATTCGAGTAAATTATTCAGTTAAATGGAGATTTGTCAGGTGCAAAACAGAAATTGTTGTTCTTTTTCACAACAACTTTGTTGTTTTGCACAAGGACCTATTTCTTAGTTTAAATTTGATTCGTAAAAGAGTGTTGGTATTCCCTGCAACAGGCAATCACAGGAAGGGATCAGCTAAAGGTTCCATCCACTTAATAAATCATCTTTATTCAGCACACCATCCTTGCTTATGACATTCTGCTTCAACTTTAATCTACCTAAAAAGTGAAATGTTAAGTATTTAAAAGTATTAATATAGTGATAATTAAATACTGCAGGATGTAACGGGTGTTACAGAAACATGGGCTGGCTACCTAACTTGTGACGTCACCAGAGGGTGTTGCCTCACACAAATAATATCGGCGATACAATGCCTCCGTCCTCTTATGGGTCTACATTATTCAGTTCGATGGAAATTTCTGTCTTGTATAAAACAGAAATTGTTGTTCTTTTGTACAACAACAAGGTTATTGAGCAAAATGTATTTCTTATTTTGCATTTTATTCATATAAGCGTTGGCATTCCCCGCAACAGCCAATCACAGGAAGGTATTTCCGGAAGCTCGGCCTCCTTATGGACTCAGCACATCGCTCTAGCTCATGGCTCTGTTTCATCTCTTGTATATACAAACTATGACATTTTTCGATTACTGTTATAATTAATAATATGAGATATAAAAGTTTTTACACAAAATGTCTAAATTCTGTCATTAAATGGACTTCGTCTGGTATACATACAAACATACACCAATATATTACCATTCATCCATTATTAATTTCAAATGTAATGTATACTGTCTAGTTTTTTCCTCTCGCCATTACTTATGCGCCATTCGGTGCAATATTCGAAAGTTGTCTATTTATTTATCGATCTATCTATTATCTTGTATTTATATTTACAAGTTTCTGTGCTTGGAAGAAAACTCTGCATTGAATTGGGACTAATTTATTAAATAATATTATTTAGTATTAATTAATATTTACAATTATTATTAATTACAATTATTTATAGCTTAGTTACTTTCATGTAACTCGCAATCGTACATTCTTAACATTAATAGCCCAAATTAGCACATCTTGCTTTTAAATTAGCCCAAAAAGTAGCAAGTAGCGAAATTTAAAATTTGGGAGCGCGGGGCACTCAAAAGTAGCCCAATTCGCTATTTGTAGCCCAATCTGGCGACACTGCCACCACCACCTCCCTGGCGTCGGCTTGGCTCAACTCTCATACTCCAACTCTTTACTTAAAACATTCTACATAAGCCACCATTCACCTTAATATTACTGTAACCTTCTCGCTTTATACGTTCTTAATCACATATATTCATAGCATCTCTAAGTTAGCTAGAAGAGTAGCATCGTCATACGTTGGGCAGCGCAGTACTGTAACCCCCAAACATTACCCATTATCATGTACATTATATTCCCTAAAACCTTGTTTTAACCGGAATTTTGTAACTAGCTCATCAAGACTGTAACTTGCTTAGCTAAATGAATTGTGGGGTTCAGTCCCTGAGCCCATTACGTGCCTCTGTAACCCTTTCCACTACCGCCCACAAGATGGGTATGGGGGTCCCTTCCATACCCATGCAAGAAGGGTATGAGGTGCATAATAAATTAACTAACCAGCCCGCCTCCTCCACTAACAATGACTTCCTATTGATCCCCCCAAACTAAGTGGGAAAATTAAGTGACGCATTGTTCATGTACCACAATATTCTGATATAAATGAAACTGTATATTGGTTATTATATACAAAATAACCCGATTCTCATGGAATTATTTTAAATTCTTTAGGCTAGGCTACTCATATTACTGTTTTGATTGTTTGTTATTGAATGTAAGGCAACGAACCAGTGCCTCGCTGCCTATCATCTTAATGTAACTTTATAAATGTTAATGTGAGGCTTCTAGGCAGGTTGGTGTAAGAGCACCGGTAGAATATATATAGCCTCTAGACCTTTATAGCCTCTAGGCCTCTATAGCCTCCAGATCCCAGCATTAGACTACGTCATGGAGGCTACCATGCTATTCCCAGCTATGTGCACATGGTTCCATTCTTTATTTTCTAATTAAGTAGTGGTAGACGTCCTAGAGTATTCGTAGTAGGAGCTGTGTATATTTAAATGATCTGATTCCTCAAAGTTGTAAAATTAATTACTAATCCAGTCAGAAATTTTCTAGAATATTTGTAATTCTTATTCTGCATAAAGGATTCGATCAGGGAAGAGTTGAGAAGTAGAAACCTCCCACACTGTGGGTGATGGTGTGTGGTGTTACTGATTGTGGTAGTGTAGATGCTTTTAGTAGTGTGATTAATTGTAATGATCGTGGTACCGTAGAAGTATCGTGTACCTTTACTAACATTGATATCAACACACACACACACACACACACGCTAACAGGGTACATTGACTACCTAATCATCCCCACAACGAGTCCCCCAACGAAAATAGCCGCCATAAGACCGCCACAGCTTCATACATACCTCTACCCTCGAACATCTCGATGACTCTGAAGCCAATGGTCATGGCCATGTTGGGGATGAGGCAGTAGAGGACCTTGGGGGCCAGACTCATCCTCTCGTAGCGCAGGTAGATGATGGAGTTGGGAATGTAGTAGGAGAAGAGCCAGATCAGCACCCCGAGCGTAGTGGCCAGCGTGGCTGTCACGGAACACAACATCGAATAACTTTGTTGACTGGAGAATACAAGGAAAACAATAGTGATCAAACAGATGTCATTTGTTGAAGTGTTGATACTGTGTGCTTACATCACAGATAGCTCTTGTTGTATAATAGGTTGTTCGTTTGCATAACAAATCGCTTGTTTACATAACTCTTCAAGAATGAGCGAGAAGGTAGGACATTCTTCAGAGTGAGAGAAAAGGTAGGAAACTCTTTAAGAATGAGTGATAAGGTAGGAAACTCTTCAAGAATGACTGAGAAGGTAGAAAGCTCTCTACGAATGAGTGAAAGGGTAGGAAGCTCTCCAAGAACGAATCATAAGGAAGGAAGCTCACTAAGAATGAGTGAGAAAGTTAAGAAGCTCTCTAAAACTAAGTCAGAAAGTGAACGAGTCAAATGTTAGGACGCTCTCCACGAATTTGTCAAAAGATAGGAAATTCTCCAAGAATGAGAAGGCAGGAAACTCTCCAAAAATAAGAGAGAATACAAAGCATCCAAAAAGAAGATAAGAAACTCACAATAGTTTAGAGATTTGTTTACTTTGATATTATACGGTAATTCTGAACAGTTTTTAACTAGGGTCTAATTCGTTCTGATTACTTTGGGTAAACTGTTATCCAAATCAATTTGAGGCTTGCCAAGTGTAAAATGACTCCCCGTTCTTTGTCGACGGTGGTGTAAAATTTAGGCTCCTAGAATCATTAATCTACTTACTTTTACATTTTATAAATATTACTTTATTTCTTGGTGCAATCTTTTTTTTAATTTTATTATCTTTATACCTTTTATATTTTATATAAATATATTTTTATTTAATCTATCTTTTATATATGTTTTTTATTTTATATCTTGTTCTTGTATTTTATTTTAAAATATTTTTATTTTACTGCTGATGTAAAGATAGTACCCGCGTCTGCAGTAGATACTGTCAAATAGATTAGCGTCACCTAGACTCACGTCTACTGAAGAAGGTGGAGATGGTGAGGCAGAAGGTGATAGAGGAGATGCCGTAGAGAGCCAGGAAGATCCAGACAATGAAGGGGTTACTGTAGTTGAGGATAGGCGGGATGTAGGCGCCCTTACTGTGTAGACCGACAGTGATCATGATAGTGATGATAGTGACCACCACCACTACCACCACTAGGGCGTGCAGGAACCAGCCCACCCACACCAACCATCGACTCATCCCCATCAACCGCATCAACTCCTGTAGGGATGAGTAATCCCATCAACTCCTGACGCACACACACATATATATTTTATAAAGAAGCGTATGATGGTGAAGCAAGAGAGTGAAGGGGGGGAGAACTCACCCTTACACCCGTCTCCTTTTCGTACACGATGCTCTTGATGAGCGAGGGCGACAGTAGCACGAATGACAACACGACATCAGAGGGCAGGAAGGACCCATACAGTTGGCTGATACCGAAGTCGTTGTAGTAGCTCGGGTAAGGGTACTTCTGCACCTCCACCTGTTGCGCCGGGGGTGACAGACAGAAGACATCATTACGTCTGTAGACAGGGTTAAGGTATCATTCAACGCGGTATAATCCCTGTGTAACCTGAAGGGAATTGAGTGCTTTATACTCTGAAAAGAGTATAAAGAGGACACATAATCACGACATACTAAATACTCAGACACTGACAGGGAAGAGATGGACAAAGCATTTGAATTGGGAAGTAAACTTAAATTAATCATCATGGACAAATAAAAGTGACCTTTCGTTATCTCTTGGTCTTCACACCTCTAGCTGGAGTAAGTGTCGTTGTTTACCTTATAGTCGGAGTAAGTGTCGTTGTTTACCTTATAGTCGGAGTAAGTGTCGTTGTTTACCTTATAGTCGGAGTAAGTGTCGTTGCCGGTGATCTGGGAGATGAAGAACCGGTCCACAAGGCTCTGAATGAGAGCGAACCCTTGGTTCAGGTACCCTAAAAAGGATGAGCCATTGTCATTTAGCCAACACGCAAATACATCAGCATATATTCTCAGTGATAAACACATACAATAAGTGATGGAAACCACCACCCCTCACAGCTTCTGGGACAAAACACTATCGAATATTTGACCTTCGGGAGGAATAAGTTCACAAAGCACAAATAACAATAAGCGGGGGCCCAGGAGCTACAACTCTCTCCCTGCAGCCATTTCTCTCCCTCTCTCTACCTGTGCTTAAGCGAGCACAGGTAGAAAAGAGCCCGCGCCATACCTGTTGACTAACACTTACTGAAGGTAGAGTTGGCTGGACCGGCCGCCTCCAAGAATGGGTATTTAGAAGCAGTCATCCAAGTCCCCGTGAGTCTTAGGTCGTACTTGAGGTCGTGAGGGGCGCTGTCCACGTCGTCCAAGTCGTTGAAGAAGAGGCCAATGTAGTAGGGCGTGATGTTGGCTGTGTAGTACGACTGTAGCACCAGGGAGTCCATCTCCTCGTTAGTGAACACGGGCGTCAGAGCTGAGTCACGAATACATACATCATCATCGGCAGCTTGTGCGTGTGTGCGTGTGTGTGTGTGTGTGTGTGTGTGTGTGTGTGTGTGTGTGTGTGTGTGTGTGTGTGTGTGTGTGTGTGTGTGTGTGTGTGTGTGTGTGTACTCACCTATATGTACTCACCTATATGTGCTTGCAGGATCGAGCATTGACTCTTGGATCCCGCCTTTCGAGCATCGGTTGTTTACAGCAATGACTCCTGTCCCATTTCCCTATCATACCTGGTTTTAAAATTATGAATAGTATTTGCTTCCACAACCTGTTCCTGAAGTGCATTCCATTTCCCCACTACTCTCACGCTAAAAGAAAACTTCCTAACATCTCTGTGACTCATCTGAGTTTCAAGCTTCCATCCATGTCCTCTCGTTCTGTTACTATTCCGTGTGAACATTTCGTCTATGTCCACTCTGTCAATTCCTCTGAGTATCTTATACGTTCCTATCATGTCCCCCTTCTCCCTTCTTCTTTCTAGTGTCGTAAGGCACAGTTCCCTCAGGCGCTCTTCATACCCCATCCCTCGTAGCTCTGGGACGAGTCTCGTTGCAAACCTCTGAACCTTTTCCAGTTTCATTATATGCTTCTTCAGATGGGGACTCCATGATGAGGCGGCATACTCTAAGACTGGCCTTACGTAGGCAGTGTATAGCGCCCTAAATGCCTCCTTACTTAGGTTTCTGAATGATGTTCTAACTTTTGCCAGTGTAGAGTGTGTGTGTGTGTGTGTGTGTGTGTGTGTGTGTGTGTGTGTGTGTGTGTGTGTGTGTGTGTGTGTGTGTGTGTGTGTGTGTGTGTGTACTCACCTAGTTGTACTCACCTAGTTGTGTTTGCGGGGGTTGAGCTCTGGCTCTTTGGTCCCGCCTCTCAACCGTCAATCAACAGGTGTACAGATTCCTGAGCCTATCGGGCTCTGTCATATCTACACTTGAAACTGTGTATGGAGTCAGCCTCCACCACACAGTGTGTGTGTGTGTGTGTGTGTGTGTGTGTGTGTGTGTGTGTGTGTGTGTGTGTGTGTGTGTGTGTGTGTGTGTGTGTGTGTGTGTGTGTGCGCGCGTGTGTGTGTAGTTAGTTTACTTACATATACAAGTTTCAAATAATAATGATCATATTAAGATAATATTGACCCTAATCAATTACAGTGTAGATAACAACTATTCAGATCATTTGTAAAAGAATGTAAACAGGGAGACCTGAGGTGCGGCACCAGATAACCAGTCTGGGAGTCCAGTTTGGTTAGCCCAAATTAAATGGCTGTAATTCCGCTAAACCACCTTCGTTTGAACGAAGTTGAGCCGTGTAGGGACAGCTTTCCACAGCGGCCAGTGGGTACGTACGCCTGCCACCGGTTATAGCAATTCTGAGTGGGATTCGGTACCCCAAGAACATGACCCTCTCTCTCTCTCTCTCTCTCCCCTCAAGAACTCACCATCTTTAGGAATATTGAGTTCGTTAGCAACATGCGTGGCCACGCTGTTAGTGAAGCCCCCGTAAGGACCGTAGTAGATCTGAAGGTCGCGCATGTTGGGCATGGTGAAGCAGTAGTTGGTCTTGTTTATCCACTTGCCGTAGTTGCTGCAGGCGTATTCCTTCAGCCGCATCTCGCTGTCTGTCTCGAAGATGGTGGTCTGTAAGGTTTAAGGTGTTTCAGGGCTTATGTATGCTACTGGTGTGTGTTAATATAAGTAGTCATCTCGAAATCATTAGCAAAGAACAACAACTGCTTCACCTGTATTAATATTTCATGATAGGATTAACAGCAATGGAAGTTTGAGTCCTCATTTACAGGTTTCCTCTATATTTTACTTCAAATTTCAAATTCTCATAACTTTTCCTATTCAAATCTACGAATAGAAAATAATTATTTCCTTCAATTTCTATTGTGTACTTTATAGAATTTGCTATATTGTGTAATTTGCTATTGTTCTTGTGTACTTTATAGAATTTGCTGTTGTTTATATTCAATAAACAATTACTGGAGGTTGATGAAGCCTAGCGGTGGGAGCCAGAGTTACGTCAACCTTCCCTGCTCTCACTAGCGTTCCTGGGAGCCTCACCTGTGTGTGTGTGTGTGTGTGTACCTCAGGCTACACATAATATATTAACATCATTCGCGTGCAAGACAACCGTTCCTTCAACTATCCTAAAGCGTACTTCTTTACAGCATCACAGGTGTAAAGGAACATTTCTTTAATCTTTAGGGTGCTGTAGTAAGCAATAATAATTATATTATTAGGCTGTAGTTACTATACTAGATTCTTCTACCTCTACTTCCTCTACTACTACTACTACTACTACTACTACTACTACTACAGATATTACTACTATTACAATTACTATATTAAAGGATAATTTGAGTACTGAAACCATGGACATTATAGCAATAGAAAGACTATGACAAAATATGACTGAAAAATTATGCGCACTCACAATGAGCGTGGTATTCTGTGATTAAGGCAAGATAAGGGGAGTGTGAGGAGAAAGTAGTATAACCAAAAACTAAAAAGGTAGTACATAGCACATGGTGCGGATATGAGGATTATAGGAATTGGAACATGAGGACAGGGTCAAAATAGTGCCCAACCACCTCCACAATCACTGTCACTCATGTCACACACACACACACACACCACCTCTAACATGACCACCACACCAGCTGACTGACCGCGTTGATGTGCTCAGGGATGAAGTTAGAGCCGGGGATGAGTCTGATGAAGAGGACGATGCTGAAGAGGGCGGTGGGGAGCAGGATCTCGAAGAAGGTGAGGAGCCAGTGGCGTCTCCTCAGCACCAGGTTCTTCCACATCAACAACACCAACTGCCACCACGTGCTCCGTCCCCGCCTCGACCCTGATCACACAGTTACACACCATAATGTACATCACTAGAAATGAACGTTAGTGTACACGAACAAAGTACACAGGAGGACATGAGTAAGTACATAGAATTACATGAGATTACACGAGAAAATACATTAGAGTAAACGAGTATGTATATTAGAGTACACGAGTATGTATATTAGGGTATAAGAGTAAGTAAATTAGTCGTAAAATTCCAACAATTCCTTTGTCTATTATATTTCGAGGTCACTTGTTCCATAAATCACCAAGCCTACTACCAAACCCGTATTTACCCAGGTGTTTCGCAATCTATAACGTTTGTGAAATATTTATCTTCTTGCTAGGAGTGAAAAATATATAAAACAAAATAACAAATGAAACAAAATGAAAACGAGGATATCTCACCAGACTTCTCAGAAGGGTTCGTCATTCTGAGGTTCGTGGACTGCTCAGCTGGGCTGTGTCCGTGGTTCGAGCCTCAACTGACCTGGGGATAATGTATATGGTTCATCAACTCCAGTGTAGAGATCACTGCCATGAATCTTCTCGATATTCCACTGATATTATTTCAAATGAAAGATGCTGACAAGTTAGTAACTCTCCAAAAGTTCAATTTGCAGCTATACATGGCTCGGGGGGTTGAGGGAGCAATGTGTGAAATCCTGAGTAGGCTTCAGTGGAAGCCTCAGGATCCTTAAAGGATTCAGTGGAATCCCTGGTTGGATATATATATTTATATATATATATATATATATATATATATATATATATATATATATATATATATATATATATATATATATATATATATTCGTGTCTGTAAATGATGTGTTCGTTCATTTACAGTAACTTTAACTTGTATGTTTATTTTTATTTTCACGTGAGTGTAAAAGCCAAGTTGTAAGTTGAGTATTGAAGTAATTAAAGCAGGTGGTAAGCTTCACCTGTTAATAACTTTATATATTAAGCTTGATATATTGTGTTACCAGATCAAGGTCAAAATGATCCATTTGTTGATGGAAATGAGAAATTTCCAAATGAAAAATGAAAAAAATTTCCATCCAACAAAGATAGAAATATTGGATTAAATGATCCACTTTTAATCCAAATTTGTTGCAATGTCCTGTTGGAAAACATCAATGACAACCAGCCACGTGTAATCAACAAGCTTGCGACCTTATCACACACACGAGGTAAGATAAGGACAGATAATGTCTCCCACCTTGTCTATCTCTACCGCTTCTGACCTAATATGACGCTTTAAACAGCTCTCTACCACCGTTACTAAATGTGTTCAAATAGGCTGGAGTTTACGAGGCGTTAAGGAGAGGTAATCGTCAGGAGGAAGCACTAAGCTAGTACTAATATCTTCCACCTGGGAGAGCAGGAAGAGTGCCCGACACTGGGGCTGCCGCGGGGATCGAACCCCGTGGTTCAAGGCTGTCGCGGTGCTGATTATAGATCATGAGGCTACAAGGCATGGCCGCGCTCTATTCTTGGTAAATACGCATTGTATAATGGATTTAAATTATGGTGAATGTGAATATTATTATCACCTACCGGAGGCGGTATATGTGGGCTCGGGTTGCAAATGGAGAGATGTGGGGCTGAGCATTGGCCGTATTGCTGTCCCTGCAACCTAATCACGTGCAATGTTCATGTTGTTGTTATCACATTAGAGCGTGCAATATCTGCACATGTCTCAAACGTGAGTAGGGCAGCATTCTAACCTGTGGGTGAAGCCTTAATTGCTTGCCCAACAACACCAACTGTGTTGCTGATGTGCTACTTTACCCTTGTCGGGGACAAGAAGCCTGTGCTTCCCATGAACAAATCCACAAGGGCCGTGACGAGGATTCGAACCTGCGTCCGAGAGCATCCCACACGCTGCCTGTCTTTGTTCTTCTATGCTTCCCACTTTCTCCTTAGCCAAGTACTGGGCTTACACACACGATGCAATCCACAACAGCTGCCTAATTCCTGAGTGCTTTTTTGCCCGAAACGCTGTGCGTACTAGTGGCATTCAGAATATTATATACTAACTCTATCTTTAAATCCCACTTTCTGTTTGTAATTGATATTGTATGTAAGTACTCTTACCTGAATAAAGTTTATTATTATAATGCTACGTGAACAGGATATATCAGGTGAAAGGAAACAGTGTCCTACAGTTGGAATCGAACCTGTCCAAGACCCCCTCGGTTGTCAGTCAACAACGTAGAATTTAACACCATTTTTTTTTCAAGACAAAAGGCATACTTAAATTAACCCTGTACATTCATATGAGCAGAAAATGAAGATAATCACAATATCTTTGAGGAAGTTATTATCAACTCCGGTCAAGGGACGGGAGAGGAAAGTCTCACATTGATCACTTTCATATTGATGATGGTCACTATGACCGGTGAAGTTAATGGTGCATAAATTGGTGGTACATGACTCTTGCTTGCAACCAGGTCCTCAATTATTGCCGAGTGCACTGGGGCGAACAGTTAAAAAATTTTTGGCAAGTCAACCCTGCAACCTGTCCTCAATCCAGGCTCGTTAAAGCGGCGGCCGTTCCCCAATACGCATTCATCCATTTTTAACATTCCGTGTATTAAAAATGGGTTTGTTCTAAAATACAAGGTAATATTATAATGTATGATATTAACTTATATATGAAAACAAACCTATTTATAATACACGGTTTGTTAAAAGTGATGAATGCGTCATGGGTGTACTTAATTACTGCTGCTGCTTTAACGAGGCTGCTCTAAGGACAGGTTGATAAGTTAATATTATTATATTTTAAAGTTCTGTGTGTAGTTATACTTAGGGTTAAGTATTTAGGTTCTGCTGGCGATTATTTGTATTTGTAGTACGTGGGTGAAGCATTTACAGCGTTGTGGTTCAAACAAAAGTCATCAGCGAAGCACTTGTTCCGGAAGTGTTCGAACGTCAGCAGTTGTGAGTTGTGTGTAAACCGTTTTTTCATTCATTAACACGGGGGTTTGGCCGCTGGATTAACGAGCATCTGCGTTTTGTTGGTGAGGACAGGCTGCTCCCTGGCCAGGCTTCGAACCCGGACGAAACTGCTCGTGAAGCGTGAGGCAAATTGTTCTCACGAACAAAGGCTAAATGCACTTGAATCCAGCCGCCAAACTCCTGGTTTATGAATAAACGGTTTACACAACTAATGCGAGTCGAACATTTCTCGAGCAAAGCTTGGCTGAGGACCTCTGATCAAATCCCAACTTTAGTGGCTGCGTCTTGGCCACAACATTAACCATCATCGCCTCAGCACAGTTGGCCAATGTTGGTGCTGATGGTGCTGGTGTAGGTGATTCACACTCACTTGACAAACTCAGGACAACAAATTTCCTTTTTTCCCTTTAGAGTCCCCCTGCCTGGATATAAAGCACATCTACCCCCCTTCCCACTTCCCTCAAGCACTTGACTAACTCCAAAACACCGAGTAACCATCTTGGTGGTACAATACCTGGCTCTCACCACCACTATACACTCCTCGCCCGTACCTGCGAACTGGACGAATCTGTGCCCAACTTGCAAGTGTATATATGTGTATACATACATACATGCTTGGCTGCCTGGGGGTTAATCTTATCTCAACTTGGGGGGGGAGGAGGGGGAGGGGGGGAAGGAGGGGGAGTGGGGGGGGGAGGAGGAGGAGAACTTATCATGGCACCTTGTCACCTGACCTGCAGCGGTATGATAACATTGTTGAGATATCCCTTCACCAGGATATCTTATTAAGTCCCACCCCGGTTAGTTGTTATAATTTTTAACTGGGTTGTATTGGAACATTATTAATAAAATACCGTTGTAAGTACATCTGTAGCGTCCACACGGTTGGTACTGGTGACTTACATTATTTTTGTTAGGTCCTGAAGCGCAGTGGTGACTACAGTCGGTTCACAAACAAATAGGACCCGGGTTCGAGTCCCAAGGAGAAGTTAATGTTTGGGCCAGGTTGAATTATTATGATGCCTCGGGCTACATAGTTGCGACTATGTAGCCGGAGTTAGGCAACTGTTGTGGGGTGCATCCTGAGGAAGGTCAGCTGGTGGCTAAGGGGGGATGCAGAGCAGAGGGGGACTCTATACACTAACAGGCTACCTGTCCCCCCAGACACTGAGGGAAAACATCAACTACAGATAATTATGGAAGATCACAAAGATCTTCCACAATTCCCCTTTAGTTCTTACACTGATTCTATTCACTTACTGTCATTTGATTGAGGGAAAAAAGGAATAATGATAGCGAGGCAAGGACGATAACCAACTGATAGCAGGTATCAGTAGAGGGGTCCATGCATGGCCCCCACCACTCCCCACTCAACCTTCACAGTCAGGAGTTATACAAATAATTATATCGTCAGAGATATTATCATCATCACACGGAGATAAATTGAGCCAAATTAAGATGCGTATGTCGTGCCTACAGTGACCAGAACCGTATCTACTTGGCCTAGTTAGCCGGGGTCTAGATTGCCTAATAGGCAGAGCTGTTTTGCTTATTTTCAAATCTTTCTTTAAAAATTTGTTCACCTCAAGCAGTATTATCATATTGACGATATGAATAACTAATTTAGGTTAGTTTAGCTTATGCTAGATTAGGTTAGGTTAGGTTGTAGTAGATTAGGCTAGGTCAAATTTTTGTTACATTCGACTCAAATTAAGAAAAATTCGGTTATTTGTATTATTTTGAACAACTTCATCAATCCATATGAATAATTTGAGAACAATATTCATATTTAATACAATTCGGCTTGTTAGTCATCTCTGGCTATTAGGTACGGCATATTTATATATACAAGACTAGGAAAAGTTACCCGCCGACATCCGGGGTCTTTACCCCCCCCCCTCCTTCCCTCTCTTAAAACCCCCCCTCCCTTCCCTCTCTTAAACCCCCCTCCCTTCCTTCTCTTAACCCCCCCTCCCTTCCCTCTCTTAAACCCCCCCTCCCTTCCCTCTCTAAAACCCCCCATCCTTCCTAGTCTTCTCTCCCCCCCCCCTACTTTCTCTCCCTTCCCCTCTATAAATATATATAGACAAGGGGTTACACGGCATTGCTAATGTTGGTCTCCATCTCTCTCTATATACCGCACTTTCTCTTGCTCTAGCCTCTCTACTCTCACTCAACATTGCAGGGTGAATGGCCTGAGGTACGGAACGGACATAGGTGGGTCGGGGTGGGTCTTGTTAAGAGTGGGTCGGGCCCCACCTAATCACTCCCCCCACCACAAGATCTGGGAAAGGGGGGGCTGGACAGAGCGCCTGGATTTCTTCACTAGAAACGATGAAGGTGAAATCAGTACAGTATTACATTTTATGAGACGGAGAGGGATAGAAGGGAGAGAAGGGACAGAGGGAAGGAGACAGGGGAGATGTTGGGGGAGAGGGATGGTGAGGGGGGGGAGACAGGTGCAGAAGGGGGAAAGAGGTGAGGAGACGGGAGAGATTGAGAGGGGGGGGGGGGTAGATGGGAGGATAGGAAGGGAGTAAGAGGGTCTTGGAGGAGACATTTAGAGAGGTGAGAGGGGGTGAGATGAAGAGTGAGGGGAGATGAGTGAGAGGGGAGGGGGGGAATGAGAGAAGGGGGGGGGAGAGACCCAGGCACTCCCGGATACCCCTCTAGTTGCTTATAAACAACTGAACTAAGAGACAAGAACGAGACCCAGTACACACACACTTCTCTATAATACATACTACAACAAATAAATACAAAAATAAATAAAATAAATAGTTTATATTTCCATTCACTTTTGATATAAAGTTGCTATATATTACCGTTGACAGTAATGATGACAATTGGGTGAAACGGTAGCCAACAGGAAGTTGACTTTTAATGTTGAGAATCTTTCTGAAGGACATTGGGGGAGATTCTGGTGACGTAATGTGTATTGTGACGTCATGGTCACAATACACCGATGGTGTATTGTGTCGTCGCAGGCTGATGGATCACCACTTATAATAGACCAATTTACCGGCCATTGGCCAGTTATCTCGTGACTTGCCCTTACGCAACACACTCTTATAGATAGTTGGCACCATCTCGTATACATGCATACATACATACATACATACATACAAGTAGTATAGACAATGATTACTTATAGCTCTCTAGAGCTGTGGACTACGCACCTGGGACCAGATTCACGAAACAGTTACGCAAGTATTTACGAACGTGTACATCTTTCCCTCAATCTATGACAGCTTTGGTTATATTTATTAAACAGTTTACAAGCATGAAAACTTCTTAATCAACTTGTTATTGTTATAAACAGTGTAGAGGGAACCACATTCAAAGTGCCCGCCAAAGGAGACATTTTACAGTATAGGCAGGGCTGTGCCCTGATTGGTGGACGGCGACGGCGCACAGCCTACCCGCACAGCAGCCCCGTGCAGGCCGAGTGGGCCAGATTTGAACTACATGTGACCCCTCGCGGACGACGCCTACCCGGCACCACTGGCACTTAGGATATGTGCCCATAGGACCCCTAAAGAGGCATTGACTCCCTCTGTCCTACCCTTCCTGAGGAGCCTAGACTTGCTCCACCTGCCCTACCAGACCTACCTCTCCCTACGACGACAGTTCAAGGTGAAATATTACTGTACTATTGTTGTAACACGTGGGTCACCTCTACAACAGCCTCCTGGTGCTTCCGAGCTCATTAACTGTTTAATAATTGTAAACAAAGCCGTCAAATATTGAGAAAAGATGGACAGGTTCGTAGGAGCTTGTGCAACTGCTTCGTGAATCTGGCCCCTGACCCCTAGCTCTCTAGGGCTGTGGAAATATTTCTAGGTGAAGGTGTTTCACTAATAATTATCCTATAGTGACCCCTCCAATATTGCCCTCTTCAGAATTATTTGACTCACTTGGGTTCCTATTTTCCAAGGTGTCATTGCCCCTCCTTAGTAGATCTGGGTGGGACATCTTCACATCTTTGATATTGGGAACTGGAGTGAAAGGTCAGAACAACACCAAAACCATTATAACTAAAACCGATTCAAAGAAAACCAATTTATGAAGGGATACCCAAGGAAACTGACGTCTACGTTATCATACCTTAAGAAATTGGAAGTTCCAAGGAATTCAGCTGAGGTTTATGTAATATTATAAATATATAAACTCTTTAGAATCCTTAGATCAAGTTTATTAGAACATTTAGCTAGAATTTTTTAATATTTTGACACAAATTTATGATAAATTTGTGTCATAATTTAAGGCTCAAAGTAAATTTATTGTGTTAAAATTTAAGGCTCGTGTATTATCATTTGACACAAATGATAATACACGAGCCTTAACAAGGGAATGAGGTGGTTTAACACTGGGAAGGATTATTTCACCACACACCTTTGTTCACAGATTCTAATACAAAAAGGACAAAATATGATTCCAGTACTACATCAGACAGTACACTCAGAACATGTGTACTGTGTACTGGAGCACTGTGTTACCACATAAAGAAGTATAAATGGGAGCTTTGTATACAAACCGGTTCCCAATAGTACTGGAATTTACAAAAACAAAGTTAATCTGGGGATAATTATTTGGAAGTAGGCTGGATAACTGCTTTATAATCTCATAACTCAAATATCCAGAGAAGGGGAAATAAATATATTTCATATCTTTTGGGACGTTAACAAGTGATATGGAGAAGCAAGCTAAGGAATGGTCTGAGGATTCTATCAAATTCTGTAAGAGGCTATCCATTATTAAATTATTATTCATTATTAAATACTGTAAGAGGCTATCACAAAATTCTGCAAAAAGTGAAACAGATAAATACAAAAAGCCACCAATTTGAACATAAAGGACTAACATCTGTAGGATACATATTTAAAACAGAATTCTCTTAAAAAACAAAAGATGAAACAAAATACTTGATTAAGTTCCAATTCAGTAAAAGTGGAACTTTCTCTAAACACAAGTAAGAGATCCAACACAGATGTTTAGAAACCAGTACATCCCAGACAGCCGGCTTCTTGACTTTCTGTTTATTTACATGAGTGATAATAATTCTACATGTGTCATGCCTTCAAATAACAAATGCACATACATCAAATACAACTGTACAAATTCATGTACAAATGAATTTGTACATTCTGGCTCCTTGTATCATGCAATGTTTTTTGTTTTTTTTAATAAAATGCTATTATTAGTTATGTCCTAAGCTTAATATAACTGTATTTATCAGCACATTATATAGTTGTGTTAATTACTGAAGCTCTAAGCTGTTGTTATTATTGTTAATGATTATTACGACAAAATATATTGTTTTATGGCATTTTAAATGTTACATTAATTGGGTGTTTCATCTTTCAAGTGATTAGATACATTTTTTGCGTGTACTTTGCCAACAGTAAAATATCTATAATATCATGTTTACTCTCTCATTTACATCATGTCTTCAGTACTCTCTCATTTACATCATGTCTTCAGTACCTCGTTGTGTATATCGCATATCACCTCTACTTACAGACATATTTATATATCATCTTGATTCACCACTAATATAATCCTGTTGTTTTTGTGTGAATTCATGTCGTTAATTAGATATATTGTATATTTGTATATCTACAAATTAATTTCTCCCGCTGGTATTTGCAGCAAATATGTTTGAATTCCCTAGTGTTTCTTTACACACACACACACACACACACACACACACACACACACACACACACACACACACACACACACACATACAATCTACAAGTTAACAGGCCTCAAGGCTTATGGAAGTCAGAGGAAGCCAAGATGAGCCGTTCTCGGAGCTGAAGATTTAGGAGAGAGAGACGAATATAGTTAAGTATCGGAGCCAAACTCGGCTCTTGGGAGTAATATATTGTCGGGCCTGGGTTCGAATCCCCTGGGCAGGAAGGAAACGACTGGGTATACCGCTTGTTAGCTGTTCAACCCCTTGCTCACCCCAGCACAAACTGTGTATGCATGGTTGTAAACCGATGGTCATATCGTGTTCTAGGGGGAAACGAGTAGTGTGATGTTTATACACGAGCCATTGAAAGGGAATGAATGCTATAGTGAGAAGTTATCTACGCGCTTGAAAATAAAAAGTATATATATAAAAAGTAGGCGGAATTCATTTGTAATTGGTGAACGGTCAAGCATGGTTGAGGCACGATAATCATGATATTTTTCTTTTCTCTCGTTACTCTGTATCTTCCTCATCATCCTTCTGCGGGACGAGGGTAGTGATGGTCTTGGTTTGTGTGAAGAGCTGGAGATGCTTCTGGGTGCCAAGGGCGCCCCTGCCGCCGTCCCTGGCCTCCCCTGAGGGCGCAGTTCTGCTCTGACGACGACCAGCAGTTGGTGCACACCGTCTCCGCCTGCCACAGGACACAACACATTATCCTCCTATCTCGCGTAGGGGGTAAACACACACATTGCATTACTAGATGGTGCATGCAACATTGCTAGATGGTGTCAGCAACCACATTACCTCAACGTTAATTTATAAATAAAAACCTATAACACTGACAGGGTTCGTACGCCTGTGGTCAGACCAGAACCACTTGAGGCCGGTCAGACCTTGAGAACATGTTATCGAGTCGTACCTTGAGCTTGCGGGCGACCCTGTGGGCCACGCCCAGACTGGAGGTCCAGACGCAGGCGCCGACGCCGGAGTCTGAGCTGTTGATCCGGCGGACGACTTCCTGCTCGCTGTGGAAGGGCAGGACGCACACTACGGGACCCCGGATCTCCGCCTGCATGCAGCGGCTCTCGTCCTGCAGTCCACTGATGACCGTCGGCCGCATGAAGAAGCCCTGTCACCACCAGCAGCGGCAGCGGGACAAACACAGTTGATATCGGCATGAAAGATTTGTTTTAAAAGATGCAACAACGAAGGAGAAACTGGGTGAAAGGGGACATTAATATGTGTCATCGTTATTTAGATTCTGGTCCATGGGCCGCTGCCTGACCCATTGGCCTGTATCCTCTTTCTGATGAAGAGGTCATTGTTCCATCTGACATTCTTCAAGATGAAAATTTCAGTGGTCCAGAAGGAAGAAAAGACTCCTAAAATATATAATAATCGAGAGAAACATGAACCCCATCCAACACTAAGCAGAAAACAAAGCTCTCTTTATACCTACAAGAGCAAGAAGACAGACAACATGCTCGTGAAAGAGACGAGGTCCATCTATGCCTTCACAGACCCACTTGTCACATATCAACCCCAACAACCCAATTTGCAGCCTAACTGACAACATCTCTTTCAGTGCGCCTGACAACGCAGACACAGCCTAGTGAAGATCACACAATTTCTACCCACCATACCATCGCCAGAAATATTCTCAACAACACTGAAATACTTGACAGATACAACGGTAATTGAAGATTACAACTAGCTAAGTACTATATATAAAACACTTATGCCAGCTACCAACAATCGCTTAAAGTTAGATAGGATATGTCGTTCGTGAGATACGTGACTATCCAGCTCACGTTCAGTTATATACGTGAGCTGGATAGTCTTAAGAGAGACTATCCAGCTCATACCTCACCTCATGCCCAAGCCAACATGGGCTGGATAACACCTAACTTCCCCGTCTTCCCTCTTGGTCATAAATACTGTAGTTGAAGCTAAATGATTACGAGTTACAGCCCCGCTCCGGTGCCAGGTAAGTCCCCAAAGGGCTCACCATATCCCGTGTTACTTGCAACTTTTTGTTCTGAGTAGCTGAATCTAAAACAACATCTAATTGATTCCACTTCTTTGTATTCAAATATCTTCAGAGTGACGGACATTTTAACGTCAGGTCAAAATGCAAAATTAACTTTGGAGTGTTAATTTGAAACCTAAGGCCCAAGTGGAGCAGGACAAAAAAATAGAGAAAATTAGCGTTATAATCATTAATCTAATTCCTATGTTCTAAGATCACTGTCATCGCTTCATCCTCCACCTCTGTCATTTTTATTAAAAACAAAATTGAAAATATGGAACACTTTGTGACATCTTGACCTACATTTTTATTTTCGGTTGGAAGAGAGCAACTCTCAATGTCGTCGCCACACAGCACCGCCCCGCCCTCCTCCAGCGCTAAGTTGACGAAGCCTCGGACCGTCTCCAGGTTGTCCTTGGAGACCATCGCCCCCATGAACACATTCTCGTCAGATGGCGGTCCCACTCGGAGCTCCCTAAAGACCCCAGTAAGCATTACATGGCGGGATTAAGAATGTTTCCACGTATATAGTCAGAGAAATATACAATTTAAACCCACACACAAACCCACCCACACACTACACACACCCACACACACACACACCCACACACACACCCACACACACACCCACACACACACACACACACACACACACACACACACACACACACACACACACACACACACACACACACACACACACACACACACACACACACACACACACACACACACACACTCACCCACACCCACACCCACACTCACACACACACAAAACAAGGGTGGGTAAGCATGCCCAACCACTCCCAAACTCACCTGACAGCCTCGACAAAGGAGTCCAAGAACTCCTCATAGAGCGTCTCCTCCACATATATCCGGGTGGTACACAGACGCGTCTGAAATATCAACTTCACGATTATATCTATAAAACAATGTCTGTGTGTTTATTCGAGGCTGGAGAGGGGGAGGGGTAGAAGAAGGAGATGGAGAGAGAAACCCGGAGATAGGGAGATGGAGGGATAGAAGGGAGGGGAGGAGATGGAGAGAGGAAGCCAGAGGGGGGATGTTGGTGAAAAGGGAATGAGAGAAGAAAGCGGGGAGAAAAAGGGGAAAGAGGGAAGGAATAAGGAAGAGAGGGGGGGAGATATTGGGGGAGAAAGGTGATGAAGGGGAGATGGGTGCAGAGAGATGAGAGAGGAGGGGGGAGAGGAAAGATTGCCATATAGGCCTTGGGTCCATATGGCAAGCCATACAGTGCTCGGGTCCACTCCAAAAAATTTTTGGGAGGCTCCAGAATGCAAATCTGCTACCAGAACATGCGTTTTGGGGTATCATTATCCTTAATAATAATTGGCGGTGCCAAGGTCGACCTTTAAGGGGGTCAACACCCCAAAATGTTCCTCCTCCCTTAAGTGCTAGGAACCCCCCCAGAATGCAAATATGCCATCAGAACATCCATTTTGCACATCAATATCTGTAATATATTAAACCACTGATAAAAGAATTGCAAAAAAAAAAACAATCGTTTCATCTCAAATGACTTAATGGGGGTCGCCATGAGAGGTGAATTTTCTTAAAAGTGAGGCAGTGGAACTGACCCTGATACAACTATGACTTGGACACCCAATCAGGCAAATAGACAGACATATAAAATATATAAATAAATAATGGTTTAGCAAAAATGCTCCATAAACAAACACAGCCAATGACACAAAGAATAAATATAATGTACAGACCAAAGTGCTCACCTCGCCCTGGTTGAGGAAGGAGCTACGTTTGAGGGTGTCGATGCACAGGTTGAGGTCACAGTCCTTGAAGACCACGGCGGCGTTGTTCCCGCCCGTCTGCCTCACGCACGCACGCACGCACGCACGCACATGGTCAAACACACACACATATGTTGGCATTAGCTGCTTGAAATATTTCTTAACTACTGTCATGTCTTTGGGTGATAGATTGTGTTGTTGTTTCGGGTCGAAGGAAAAACTAAATTGCAAGAGATGATTTGTCCAATTATTTAAATATTACTAAATAAATATTAAGTAATTATTTAATTAACAACTTTTTTTTAACATATCCACTTTCATTTGACCTAAAACATCAATCCTTGAGACTAATCGTAATAAATTTTATATTTTGCGACTGTTAAACAATGAGGAAGATAGCAACATCAAACATTAATTTTTAGTAAAACAAATTTTGTGGCTAGAATATTTTTTAAGCGGGCTTCATCATTGTGTCACATGCACAGGCTCAGGTCACAGTACTTGAGGAGCTGCTGCGAGAGGAGATCGTTGAGGCAAAGGCAGTAAGCGGCCTTAATAAGAAACACCAGGATTGAAAACATAACTCCTACAGGAGATGGAAAGACGCTATGGGCCAATAGGCTATCGACGCTATTGCGTGACAACACAACTAGGTGAGTACGGCGCACATTATCAGCTCACCTCAAGAGAAAACCTTTTGAGGAGAGAAGCGGCGATACAAGCGATGTGTTTGCCCAACTTGGTGGAGCCAGTGAAGGCCAGAAGGGACACTTCGTTGTGAGCGGCCAGCGCCTCCCCGGCCACCGGACCGGAGCCGAACACCATGTTGACCGTACCCGCCGGCAAGCCTATCCGCAGGGGGGTAGAAATAGCCTAAGATACTTTATCCCTTTGAGATGTATTTTTTCTTGTCTCAATAAACGTACTTGAACTTGCCTGTCCGAACACCAGTTATCTTCACCACCACCACTAAATCTTCTTAAAGTTTAATTAAACATATACATAAAAATGCAAGAGAAAATAGTGGAAATAAGTGTGTCATGATGAGGGAGCATCAACCAAATGGGAGCAAAGCTGAGAAAAATAGGAGTAAAATTAGTGAAATCGGATCATGTCTGACAAAACAGGAATTATATATTTGATTGTCTGTATCGTGGACATATTGGGAATAGAGACCCAGCCTGCATATTGGTGTTGGGTACCATATATTTTCATCTTGATGAGTCAGTGACCTTACCTGCATCTTGGATAAGCTTGCAGAGCATGTATGAGGTGACAGATGTGTGCTGTGAGGGTTTAGCCACGACAGTGTTGCCACACATGAGGGCGGGCGCCAGCTTGCCCGTCAGCCCACAGAGCGGCTTGTTCCAGGGGCAGATGATGCCCACCACACCCACAGGCTCCCGCAGCACGTAGCTCACCACGTCCGCCTCCGACTGCACACTCGACCTGCCCCACACACACACACAAGGCTAATCACCAGATAATGGCTGACAATCCTGCAGACCAGACGCTACAAGGCTCATCTCATAGATACATATTTGAAATACTGAAGAGATTTGAAGATATTAACCCATATACCACTTCTTCATAAGGTTCATATTAACTCACATAAGGGGAAACAGCTCCAAGCTCCACAAGCTACAATGTGAAGCACGGGGGTTTGAGAAGAAAAGGACACGAAAAGGCCAAGCCTAGCCTATAATTTCGTAGTTCCAAGCCAAGTCCAGGATCTAAGTGGCAAAAATGTACGTGTTAAACGGGAGCTTACGTGGCGAGGAGATGTTGAAGAGCGTGGGCGGCGTGCCTGAGGTCGAAGATCGCCCTGGGCACGTCGACCGTTCTGGCCAGCCACAGTGGCTTACCCTGGTCGCGGGACTCGGCCACGGCGAACGCCTCCATTTCCGCCTCCAGCAGGTCAGCCACCTTCAGGAGGTACTTGGCGCGTTCCTGAGCCGTTGTTCTCGACCATCTGGAGAAGCAGGGAAGCTCAGAAGGGTAATAATAATAATAATTTTTTAGGCCTCCAAGCTCCCTTCTTGTAGAATATTTATGATAGGTCTATCAGGGGCAATCTTTCATATTATTAGTGAATATTATCTTTTTAGATAAGAGTCCAAGTTATTAGAAAGAAATTTTCAGACTTTGTGGGATGAGGCTGCCGCTGGCCATCTCCTAGAATATTAGTGAGTGGGATTATCAGGGGTCGTGTGTCAGGTTATTCATCTCATCCTCAGCAACGGTCGTCAAAGCTGTTTTCGACGACCCCAAATAAGCATTCATCAATTTTACCGCACTGTTGACAACAAATTGTAATTTATACATAGGCCCTAGCATACGTTCAAATTAAGTGTTTTGATTATGTAGGCACTTATTTGTGTTTTAACCCGTCCTCAGGTTCTGTTCATTCCATCCAGCGGCCGACCCCAAAGGTACATTCATCTATTTTTAAAAGCTGCTCATTCAAAATAAGAATTTTATCAGATATAGATTAATATTGTTATATATTAGCATATTGTGTATATTTGGACGAAGATTACGAGTGCTATTTAGGCTCTGTTGGTATGATTATTTGAAACTGTAGTATGTGGGTAAAACATTTACAGAATCGCGATTCTACAACACGTCCTCGACTCAAGTCCATTCCATCCAGCGGTCGACCCCACAGACGCATTCATAAATTTTTACATGCTGTTCATTCAAAACGGGAATTTTCTCAAATATAAATTAATATTATAATATATTAGCATATTGGGCATATATAGGCATAGGTTAGGTTATGTTAGGTGTTTAGGTTCTGTTGGCGATTATTTGTATTTGTAGTACGTGGGTGAAGCATTTACAGCGTTGTGGTTCGAACAAAATTCGTCAGTGAAGCACTTGTTCCGGAAGTGTTCGAACTTTAAACCGTTGTGAGTCGTGTGTAAACCGTTTTTCATTCACAAACAGAGGGTTTGGCGGATGCATGGAACCACTTTTGGGCCTTTGTTTGAAGGACGGGCTGCGATTCTAACAGAGATCTTCAGCGAAGCACTTTTCGAGAAATGCTCAAAAGTCATCAGTTGTGCAGCCCGTTCTCACATACAAAGATCCAAGCTCATTAATCCAGCCGCCAAACCCCATGTTTATGAATGAAAAGCGGTTTACACACGACTCACAACTGATGACGTCCGAATCCTTCCGGAACACGTGCTTCGCTGACGAATTTTGTTCGAACCACAACGCGGTAAATGCCCCGAGTTGTGTAGAGTGTTCGTGTGTGTTCTCCCGGGGCCTCGCGTGTCTCTGTTCGGTTGTGAGTGCACTGCGCTACGTTTGCTTTGAATATGCTTAAGTGTTGTCCAGGTTTGTTTGGTATATTACGTTTCATTAATTATCTTGTTTTACTTGACTGTAGTTGCTTACTCTGGAGTTTGCAGTGTTTGTGTATGTTCCCAGCAGTGTCGGCTGTCTGTTGTGCTTCATATGTGCTGCCTGTTTTACATTTTTTACATGTCTTTTATTATTTTACACAGTAAACAGAAAAAAAATAAGTCATTTGGGTGGGCTGGAGGAAAGCAGCCTCAAGATAGCTTGATCCGTCACGTGTAAAGTGCTCCCTGCAGTAACAGGGGCGGGGGGAAAAAAATACCAAACAATAACTTACTTGGGAAGCGCTCTCTTGGCCGCTGCCACGGCGGCGTCCACCTCCAGCTTGCCGGACTCCGGGACTTTGGCCCACACCACGCCCGTCCCGGGTTCGTAAGAGTCCACCAGGCGCCGACACGGGACCATAGTCCCCGCCAGGAAGTTCTCCACCACCACAACCACTTCCATGGTGGTACCTGTCGTGGGTGGCCAGGGGGTGAGGTTAACACAGGGTGTGTATTCACCTACACAATTACACACTGATATCATAATAGCGTGATGTATCAAATGAACAAATTGTATTCATCTAATTTCTCCTCCCTATCCCTCTACCTTCCTCATCCTTTCCAAACCCTTTGGACATCAAAGCTGAAGTTGTATTCACCTAGTTGTGTTTGCGGGGGTTCAGCTCTGGCTCTTTGGTCCCGTCTCTCAACCGTCAATCAACAGGTGTACAGGTTCCTGAGCCTATTGGGCTCTATCATATCTACACTTGAAACTGTGTATGGAGTCAGCCTCCACCACATTACTTCCTAATGCATTCGATTTGTCAACCACTCTGACACTAAAAAAAGGTGTGTGTGTGTGTGTGTGTGTATATGCATGCCTGTGTGCATGTCCTTGCGTGTGCGTGTGTGTTCAGTTTTACCTATAAACAAATTAATCAAAGATGCTTCAAATATAAAGTAAGAAAAGACATAGATTTAAATAACAAATAATTATATTATCATTCTCTCTCCTTGTTTACACAGGTACAGGAGTAGACGGCTTCTGTCTCTTGTTAGCAGACAGAGAGCTATCACCCAGCACCGTGACCAAGCTACAGGCAGCTGGGTGAAGCTCATCATTATCTCACTAACTCATCACCCTCTCCTCCATCTATCCTTCTCCTGTACCCAAGGTCACTCTCACCCTCTAGGTAATACTATCTCTTGATAAATCTACGTACAAGGCGCGGGGGCAAGTGTGCTATTAGTGTGATGTAGGGAACTGTCCCCCTCCCTCAACCCGTCTGTCCGTGTCGGTCTGTCTAATTCAGTGCTTGCCGAGGTCCAGGGAGTGTGTGGGGGTGGAGAGGGAGGCGGACGGTGGCGCGGCGTTGTTATTCTTCTCCTGCTGTGACGAGGACAGCTGCTGCATGTTGAGGTCTCAGTCACATGCTCTCTTGGTCACGTGGTCCCTGGGTCACGTGGTCCCTGGGTCACGTGGTCCCTGGGTCACGTGGTCCCTGGGTCACGTTGTCCCTGGGTCACGTGGTCCCTGGGTCCCATCAACACCACGTATCATGCAGGATCAAGTCTTAAGAGACTAGCTAGTCGCTTTAGAACACAAACGGAATTCACTCTTCCGTTACTGTAAATAAGATACAGGAAATTCATAAATTAGGGATCCAATCGGCCGTCCAGGTATGATGGCGGGTGTTTGACCTTGTTGGGCAGCCCTCCGTCACTCCAGGGATGGACCTTGGGGTTATTAACATCACAGGGATGTCTCTCGTGGCCATTACATCGTCAAGGATTGACCTTTCAACCTGGGCTACTTCACAGATCGTTCTCAACTAGTGGCGTCTCAGGGCTGGAAATTGATGATAGAGCATTTTTGGAAGAATCTTGTCACTTCACAGTCATTTTATAAGTCCCAGGTACCTGCTTCACCAGTCAGGGGGCTCTGGGCACGCGACTTGCACTCGGGTGATGGAGAGGTCCGTGCTGTGGTCGTCCCTAACCTTAGGGACGACCAGCTTTGGTAGGTATGGTCGTTCCTAGCCTTCAAGGACGACCACACCTACCAAAGCACGGACCAAATTTAACGACCCTGCTGTAGGAACTTGGCCACCATTGTGTCTGCCAAACATACACTTCTTCGGCGTCCCTTCCCCGGCGTCCCTTCCCCGGCGTCCCTTCCCTGGCGTCCCTTCCCTGGCGTCCCTTCCCTGGCGTCCCTTCCCTGGCGTCCCTTCCCAGACGTCCCTTCCCCAACAGACCTCGTGACTGGAAGTCTCACATCACGGGGTCTTGATCCAGATCTCCCGCTCTCCTCACCGACCCATCAGAATGCTCTTATCTCGCTGCCTGTTACTGGACTTAGAGCGTTCTTAGGCTCGTTAATTACCTGTAGGCCTGCCTACCTTGAGCAGCGAGGGAGATAGGGAAGGCTAGTGTAGAGAGAGGACGGTGGCGTGAGGACAGCTGGGGGCTGGATAGATCGACTGTTCCTCCTGGTCACTGTGACATCCAGCGTCACTCTGGTACTCCTTAATGATGCCAGATTCGCCAGTCTCCACCGATCCTTCAGTCTAATCCCGTAATACCGGGAAGCATTTAAAAACAAATTCGGTTTTACCCCTTTGCCTACATGTCGCATTTGAAATAGAAACTGCTTCAATATATCTTTAAAACTAGACTGTAACGTTGATTTTGTTTCGAAGGTTGATGACGTATGGGTGTGGAGGGTGTCAGGAGGTGGCCTGCTTACTAGTGCAGCAGGCGCCATCTAGTGTCCGCTCTGACTACTGATGTGTAATGGCTGTAATCCTCTCGTCGCCTCACGAGGGCTCACTCCTACCACCACGGTATAATTAAGACGTATATAATTACCTTGTGCAGACTAGGAGTCACAATAACGTGACTGAAAAATGTTGACCAAACCACACACTAGAAAGTGAAGAGACGACGACGTTTTGGTCCGTCCTGGACTAAAATACGACTTGAGAATGGTCCAGGACGGACCGAAATGTCGTCGTCTCTTCACTTTCTAGGGTCTGATCTGGTCAACATATAATTTACCTTGATTGATTAACCGACGGTCGTTTGATGAAAGAAACACCATACGATGGTTTGTTCGAAAATCATAAGTCATAAGTATTGGTTTATGTAAGTGGCATTTTGATGATTACGAAAAACTGACAAGACAAATTAGATTATTATTTATGATTCAAGTCAACGAGATCTCACCTGAGTGGTTGGCGAGGGAGGGGGAGGTGGGGGGATTGTCAATGTAGTCAAGACATGTTATTTCTTAGTATTCTTGAAGGGTACCAGACCTTGTATCGTCTTCACGAAGCGTTTATAACGCAGTTACCCGTGAATCCCCCTAATACCACCACCCCCCCCACCACCAACACACACACACACACACACACACACACATTAGAGACATTAGAACGAACTTTTTCAGTGTCAGAGTAGTTAGTAAATTAAATGCATTAGGAAGTGATGTGGTGGGGAGGCAGACTCCATACACAGTTTCAAATGTAGATATGATAGAGCCCAGTAGGCTCAGGAATCTGTACACCAGTTGATTGACAGTTGAGAGGCGGGACCAAAGAGCCAAAACTTAACCCCCGCAAGCACAAGTAGGTGAGTATAAATAGGTGAGTACACACACACACACACAAATACACACACACACACACACACACACACACACACACACACACACACACACACACACACACACACACACACACACACACACACACACACACACACGAGGGTAGCTGTTATCCTTTAACTATGCTTAAGTAATTACACACATCCCCAGGATACAGCCCATACCAGCTGTCTTTGGCTGGCTGCCCTGGACCCCTCATGTCAAAGAGGTAACATATCTTCAAAACTAATGAGAAATTTATTAAATTAATGTATCACTCAATTTAAATAATTTTTCCTATGAAAGCGGACTTTTGTTACACTCTGTATACTGGCAGCAAGTGAAAGCTTCTGAGACACCCTGTAACGTTACGTTATCCTGGGGATTATCTCTGTCATGAACTGGGGGGGGGGGGTTAGGGGGCTGGGAAAGGGGGGTAAGGGTAGTGATTAGGGGGGGGAGAAGGTAGGGGGTCTGTGAGAAGGACGAAGGGTTGTATGACACCGCCCTTTTAGTATTAATTTTGTTATCATTAATATCGGCGCATTCGCATTTATGCAGCTGCCATAGACTATATGAAGGGTTTACATTGCGTCAAAGAGCTCGGTGTATGATACATCAACCCTTCCATCTTGCACCATGGTTAGTCTTACAGGGGGGCGGCGGCGGGGGGGGGGCATGTTATCTAATAACTGGGTATTTGGGATGGATTACGAGGCCAGTCACCATCACGGGGGTGGATAAAGTTACCTCCAGGTGCCTCCTACTGACAGCTCTACACGACCTAATGACTGGACATTCATGAATAGGATTTCGGAGAATTTGACCCAATTCGATGGTTAAATGGATGAATCCGTTGGATTTTGGGGTGCCATGAGATGGCGGGGGAAGAGTGTTGTAAGACTGATGGGGGGGGGAGCTTCTTGGGGGAGAGGAGGGGTGGGGAAGGTTGATAACACGGTGGGAGAGATAACAGGACCTGCTCTCCTACTATGCCCATTGTAACGGCACATGAGCTGCCCGTAACAGTGAATTTCCACGAGTGTGGACGCTTGAGGCTACGACAATCACGTCCTGGGATTGTTTGTCATCACCATCAACTGGACGACGCGGCCACACCTCTAGCCACACAGGTGAGGCTCTGACTCTCAATATAATTACCTCGCGGCTCTACTAATCTATAAAAAAAAGTCACATATCGTAAAGTTACACGAATGTGAAAACATGAAGTTTAACGCTACATCCCGGGGCGCGTCTTACAATACCAGTGAAGGTTACGTTATGTATTGTAGTTAATACAGTAGCCGTTAATACAGTAGCCGTTGGTACAGTAGCCGTTGGTACAGTAGCCGTTGGTACAGTAGCCTAAAGTACGCTTCTCGGATTCCCTAGGACTAGTTTTTTTTTTTATCTTTATTTAAGAAAATACAATATAAATTACATATACATAAGTTTTACAAGGCAATGATACATTACAATTCTTAGTGAACAAGTGTTTCAGTAGTACAGAACAAGATCTTTAAAAAAAAACCCTGAATGTTATACATATTTACCTATAAACGATTTACAAAAATTGGAGAATAAATTTACATTAAAATACAGGAGACATTATTACATTTATATATATTTTATATAATTCTCAGTAAACAAATTTGGGGCGTGTGAACCATGAGTGCCAGACTATGGGGAGGGGGGTGTCGTTTGGTTGTTAAATGGAAGGTAATTAATCCTTTGGTTGGTCTCTAGCTGTGTGTCGACGCCTCGTCTCTCTCGTCGACGCTCGTGACAGGACTCGTAACGTGTGCACTTACACGGTAACAGTCTGGTAACGCTGTCAGGAATATCGTAACAGTCTGGTAACGCCAGTGTGGAGAAATAATGCTTATTTACTGGTTAATAAAATCCAGATTATATTTTTCACAGATATTTGTCAAAATTTGTGAATTTAAACTAAATGCGCAAACTCTAGAAGCCGTAAATGATGTGTTATATCCTGTATGACAATTGTTTATGTTCGCTAATTATTTCAAGTCGTCCTCTGTGGAATGGCGTTCGTCCTCACAGAGCAGAAGGCTCGCAACCGCATGGTCCCGGGTTCGACTCCTGGTCAGGATCAAATGTTTTGGAATGATTGAATAACTGCATGCCTCTAGCAGTAAACAGATGCCCCTGGAGTTAGAGAACTGTTGTGGATTTCGCCGGGGAAGAAGCCAGTCTTTGGCCTGGCTAATGGAAAAGGAGGGAAATTGACCTCCTTATGATATTAGAACAAATCATTAAGGACAAAAACTGTATTTAACATTAGCATTTAGTTGACCATCGAATGGTAATTCGCTACGGTAAGGTCAGACGAGATAAGGCAGAAGCTATTGAGTAAGACATTGCCAAGAGTCCGTTGCTGTGTCTGAAAATTCACCAATTTTATCTATGTTGTCAGTTCCGGAAATTGTATTAAGCTTCGCTACTGATAAAGTTCCTTGATAACCATATAGCGTTATCGTCGTGCCTTTGGCAGGTGGGGGGGCTCTAAAGGTGTCAGTTTGATTTATATTGAGATTTGTATACTGGAACCGGTTAGCTTGTTTTGTGTCATGTGTATAATGTATTTAGGCGTGTGTGTGTGTGTGTGTGTGTGTGTGTGTGTGTGTGTGTGTGTGTGTGTGTGTGTGTGTGTTGAGGGTGGGGGGCGGTGGTAATGTGGAGCTAACGGTACATTAGCTGCTACAATGTTGTTGTTGTCGAGGCTCTGGCAACTGGGCTAGACTCTCACAATTACATAACAAAAAACAAATTTACTTGTAATTGCCAGATATTTCTCTCCTTTCATTAACTTATGCATTCTGTTCTTTGATTAGTTGACTTTATTACTTTGTCTTTGCTTTGATTATAATTGTTTTTCTGCCATTTGTTTGTTTACTAAAAATATATTTGAACTTGGTATTTAAAATGTTCTTTATTATCTTCTTTGGATAAATAATACACATTCTTACAGATGTTAATTAAACTATAATTTTTTTTCCGAAGCATCAGAAGCACTAAAACAATAAATCTAGCTAATGGATTAGCTCGTAATATCCATGTAAGATATTACAAATATTACAGTTTGTGAACTTCAAAGGGCTACAAGGTGGTCTTGAACTCTTATAACCGTGGGTTTTGTGTGTGTGTGTGTGCGTGTGTGTGTGTATGCACGCACGCACGCGTGTGTGCGTGTACAAACGCTTGATTACTTGTGCTAATTCTTACAAAACATTATCATGAAAATAATGATAAGATGTATCAAATCTCTTACTCAACACCATTTAATCTCATTGTTTATTTCAGATAATCAACAAAAAAAGCCTTGACAGCACTGGTAATGGGTACAGTGAACGCAAAGAGCTCAGAGGCGTGAACGCAGGGAAGCCTCATGTCACTAAACCAATAAGCACAGCAGTAAACACAAAATAGGAACTTGAGAACTATGAATCTCGCGAAGAGCCTTTTAATCCTCAACTGATTACCACACCGAGTCATCAGCGAGCGTCGCTATTAAAGCATTTAATACTGTTCCCAAAAGCGTTAGGTTTCTAAATTTCTCTTCCAATCGTGAAGTACAAACCTGTGAACGTAGGATCTGGGCATAAGCACTGAGAATGTCTTGACAGTGAATGCATTGCTGAAGTGACGTTTAGCGGCTGCTGCAAAGCCTCGCATCAATGGATGACCTCACTGAAACAGGTGAGTAGAGAAAGTGTGTGTGCGCGCGCGTGCATCAGGAAGGGAGTTTACGTGTCTTAAAGTGTTTATACAGAAATTTACGTCCCCTTATTGATTGTATTCCTGCATGTTATTCAAGATTTTGTTAAGTGTTTTGTCGTCAACCTTCCGGGTTGAATCTTCAGAGTATACTACCTATGGTACATTCCCAGAGTACACCTTCTATGGTACGATCTCCAAAGTATACCTTCCAAAGAAAATCTTTAGATTCACTTGTAACATTGTATCACCCCCGCTGTTACCACTGTAATGCTTGGGACAACTTACCGCTCACCTTCCTTCACCTTGCCTCGCCTCCCTCCACCTTGCCTCATCTCCCTCCACTTTGCCTCACCTCCCTATACCTTGCCTCACCTCTACCTTGCCTCACCTCCCTTCACCTTGCCTCACCTCCCTCCACCTTGCCTCAGCGGATGCAGCGTCGGGAGGAGCCAGCACAGCGACGAAGGCTGGACGCAGGAGCGTGTTAGGGAAGCTGAGCTTGTTGATGTGGAAAAACTTGTTACTAAGGAGGAGACACTGGCTGCTGACGGCGTTCGAGGTCCTGCTGCCCACCCTGCTCTTCACCCTCCTGGTCACCATCAGGATACTCCCCAACAGCGCCTTCCTCCCCAAGTACATCAACGAGGTCAGTATGAAGGAAACTTGCTTCATAAAGACACTCGGACCTAAGACTTGCACCCCAAGTAGCATTCTTGATCAAATATATTCACCTATAATGGCTGGTCAAGATTCCTGCTGACGAAAGTTAGAATTTCCACTATAAAAGTCAATGTTTCTGCTCACATATGTTACTATATTGCATTAAATACTGGTATGTAAATATGAAAATTAATCATCAATAGAAGGAACCAAGCCAGGAAGACTATCTAGCACCGGCATGACAAATAAATCCTTGAGAGTTGCTGATTTAATTAATTAATCCTCTTGCAGACGTCAACATTTGCCGTAGCCTCTGAAGAGGATCTGAGGAGAATATTGTGTTGGAAATACGGCTATTGGAGTCCCTTCTTTATGACCTGCCAAGCAGGTAACACCATCTTCCCCGGACAGACCAGGATCTTCTACGGACCGCCTGGCAACTTCACCGAGGCCGCCGCCAGGCACATCGCCTTTCAACTCCGTCTACCTGACAGTGGTGAGTGAAATTCCCAACTTCTTGTTAAGTCTCCCGTCAGGTGCTCTGGCGCGTCTACTAGAGTTAGAGGTCTAACTGCTCTAAACTTATTCGGTCCTGTTAAGGGGACTTCATTCAGGTAATGAAATGGATACCCAGCTCTGATTAACATGCAACTGGCAATGTTTTATTGTATAATGTACCACTGTTTAATATTCAACTGTTGAATTTTCGTCTGTGAAATGTTCAGTTATTTTATTTTCTTCCTTGGAACGTTCTGTAATTTTTTGGGGGTATAATGTTTTGTTGCATATATCATTATTGTTTTGAAGCTTTGTTTTACAGATAATATTTTTACTTTGTCGTTTTTATTACTTTCTCATTTTATTATGGCCACCTATTAATGTGCTGTAGGCGAAGACTACTCACGTTGGCCTGCTTTCAAAAATCGATGTGTAAAATAAATTGTAACACTCACATTCTCTCATTGAAAGTTTTATTTCAACAATAGGCATTTGTGTGTATATAAGATGGCAGAATTTCTAAAGATTCGCTTAAGCAAATTATACCCAAATCTAATATAATTAACACTTTTTCCCATGATTTACATTTTCGTCTCCATCAAAGAAAATGGGAACAATATTAATTAAAGTACCCCTAACTCCTTCAGTGCTCAGCCCCGTCTCCTCCAACGACCAGATGGACGACCTGGTCGACAAGGCTTACTTCGAGACCAACAACTCCTACGCCACCTTCTATGTAGGGCTCTTCTTCTACGACCTGGACGACCCGGGTCCCCCTGAGAGCCTCAGGTACGACCTGAGACTGGCCAAGTACTGGCTCACCTCTCAGCTCTACCCGTACCTGCAGGTCCCTGGCCCTAGGAACTACAGCAGTGAGTCCGGCAGGTTTCTGTACCGCAGTTATCCGGCTTTTACAGCCAACTGTATCCAATCCGGATCCTAGCCGGAATGTTGTTGTTGTTGTAGATTCGCTACCTGAACAAAAAGTTCCAAGTAGCACGGGCTATGGTGAGCCCGCTTTTTTTTCCTAGCCTGAAGGCTGAGTGCTTCATTAGCATGCACAACTGCGCACGATCTTATGCGTACACTATAATATACTTGATACAGTTAATTAAATATAATATTGATGATAAATATAAAGGTAATAAATAACAAATGTGAAAAATCTGAATAATAATAATTATAATATTATTAATAATATTATTAACAATAGTACGATTGATGAGACATCAATTTATACGCTTTTCACAGGCCATAAACTGATATATAAGCATCATCAGTTTTGGGAGGTATTGACATTAAACCCTCCCCCCCCCACCTATTTCTTACAAAACACGGGACCTAGATCTTTATAGCTCAAAAAATACAAAATTGTAACATTATTAGTGAGAACAATAACATATTGGTCTCACTTCCGTGTGTTCGTTAATGTGTTGGTGTAATTAGGAACGACTGCAGTCATTTATGTAATTGTAGCTACAGTGGAGCGCTATGCTCCTTTACGCTGTAATAATTTCATCAGACTTCATATTCTAAAAATGTTAGCAACTAACAAACTCCGCCATGTGGACAAGTTATTAACAATATAGCAGCAGCATGGATAGGTAATGGTCGCTGATGTGTCACAAGACGGGATTAACTTTAGGCTGTCGGTAAACTCATCACAAACGGGAATTAACTGGAAGTATTCAGTAAACCGGTGCACCTTTCTCCCAGTATTCGACTTCGGAAACTACAACATGGACGGGTTTACCTTGATCCAGAGCCTCGTGGACCGTTACTACATCGCCAGCCTGACTAACGACTCCTCCTACATGACTGGTAGTTACAAGGTGGGTAGTTCATAGAGATGATTGGATGTTTAGAAGAATACAGAAGGGGAGAACATTCGTAGGAGTTTGAAGTCTGGCTGACTGGACGCCATTTCTTAACTGTTCGCCCCTCTTCACCCAACAGTAATTGGAGACCAAGTTGTGAATTGATGGACGGGTCTTGTTTCAGGGTTGTTGTTGTTGTTGTTAAAGATTCGCTACCTGGAACAAAAAGTTCCAAGTAGCACGGGCTATGGTGAGCCCGTAGACCTGTTTCAGGGGAAAATTGTCGGGTAACGTTAATTTCAGGTATCAGAGTTGAAGAAAATTAAATGGGAAAAGAGGGAGAGCGTGTAGGTGTGTGTGAGTGTGAGTGTGTGTGTCTCCTTGTGTAGGTGTGGAATGTATCCTGGTTTAGAGGTATGTGGTGACGCACACACATACACATAGATATATAATATAAGCTAGTCTCCCTTCCTCAGCTGGAGGTGCAGATGTACCCATACCCACCGTTCCTACAAGACTACGGCATGAGCCAGTTCTACGGCTCGGCGCTGCCCACCTTCGTCGTGTTGTCGTTGGTGCTGCTCTCACCCTCCCTTATCAAGAGCGTCGTCTACGAAAAGGAGACGGGCGTCAGGGTGAGTTATGGCCTTCTTGCACGTGTCCGTCATCAACTTCGTTAACCTCAGTCGATTATAAAATATAATTTATTTACACTTGCAAAAATTTGAGTTTGATTACAAGTAACTCTAAACCATTTTGAATGCGAATTTCTAAACGAGAATCGAACGTCGACCTTGCAAGAAGCAAGGTTCGTCCCTGTACCGATTCAGTCCAATACTGTTTGTTGTCTACTGCAGAAGCCCTTAAATCCTTGCACAGTTGACACTCGGGTATTTCATGTTGTTTGTGTTGGCGTCTTGCACTGCTATCATTGGTTCCTGGTTGTTACCTATCGTACGTTACGGCTCGTGATCCTACAGCAGCCAAATTTTAATAAGTCTAGGGATACGACACAACTGCTGTTCTCAATAGCGAATCACCAGTATAACCCCTTAATAGGTAATGAGCACATAATTAACAATCTTCGTTTAGGACTGAAGAATAGATACACAATATGATAGCTATATATTCAAAACAGTATAATATAAACACAGATGGTAAAGTTAACTTATAGAATATGATTGTATAGTCATGTCACAATATATATAATAGTAATTATGGCAACAAATGAATAATAACAGACTTATCTCCCACTTGTTCCTCCTCCCAGTTCCCCGAAGCTACTGAACTCTCGCTCTGTCGCCACCCACATTCACACCTCCCGTCTGCCTCATCCCAGGATGAGGGATGGAAACTAAGGACTTTTTAATATTATAAACTAATTGAACAACCACTTGTTCTCAAAACACATAAGACTGCAAGTTACATATAATAGTTACTTACAAAATATATAAGTACAATGACACCTGTTTAATTACAATATATAAAGCATTTCCTAACTAAATAAAAGTGACATCTGGAACTCTCAAACTGAACAGGTCCAGCTTTCCCGTATCAATCAAGTAATAGACGTGTGCAGAGACAACCGCTCTCCTGTCCACTGACGCTGCCAAACCACACGACAATTTACCCAAAACACAATGTGTGTACATATACATGCAATGATAAAATAAAATAATATTTATTTTAAATTTATATACGTATTCTGCTAGGAGTACGTAACACTTCCACCTCCAAGAAAAAAAAAAATGCAATAGATTGAAGATCAATGGCATTTTTTCAAAGTAAAATGTATGACACTTGAGATTTATGGTATTAATTACACCAAACATGTATAAGTAATAAGAACACATTTCTGGATAAAAATGAAAACACTCCAAATATAGTCTTACAGGAAACTCAGAAATTTCAGTCTTATGACTATGTTCTACATATGTGTCACTGGAGTATGCAAATTTATCTCTCCAAGGTACTATCTCATTTATTTCACTTTGTTTTAGATCATATTTCACACTCCTATCTACATTATCATTAGTAGCATGAATAGAATTGTCAATAAAGGTAGCTGCTTTCACACAGTTATCATGGCAATTTTGCTTTTCATATGTTTCTACTATTTCTCCAAGATCAGTTTCATTTTTCCATGTGATTCCTTTTCCACATGGTGAATTTTCCCAAGACAGCCTCGATTTTCCATTACTCCCCTTTTCTGGAGCTGAACTGCTTAATTGAAGCAGGCTGTATGTTGAGTTGAGTTGGGACTTCTCCTGGGTATGCTCTGACACAGACATCTGCTCATCACTCTTGATCCTCTGTGGAACACATACTCTCGCCCAATGGATACTAAAATTAGAGAAAGTAGCATTAAACCTCACAATTATGCATAAGACTTTCCCATTCATAGAACCTTCCGAAACACAAGACACCGACTTATCAAACCTTTGACCTTCCAACCAAGAAATACAACCCAAGATAAGTGCAAAGACTACCTGATCGAACTGACTCAGATGATCCATAAGGAACACAGAAATCAATTGCCTCATAACTCTGTCATAACGATCAGTGAAAGAAAACAGGCATATACCTAGGCACCATATCTCAATCATAACTCTCAAGACAAGTTCACACCCTCTGATGGTGAACTTGAACACAACACACACATTCATCAACCGTCTAGTCTTCCAAGAGACTAAATAAAACATGCCGAAAACGTTACAATCCTCACCATCACTTCCCAAGTGATTTACGTCTGATGACAACCAATCAACCAAGAGGTTTAAGGGTCTTAACATCTTGAAGATGAACAGCAGATTACCTGGAAAACGCCCAAGGACAATCTGAAACCCTTCACAATGATTAACTCTAGGTAGGATAACCTTATCCCCCAACTTGAATTGCACACCTGGAGCCTCAAACATCTGCTCCCCAGTATGATTTAATCTTTCACCCACAATATGACTCTGAAAGTCAACTCCAATATGACTCTGAAAATCACCACACTTGAGTGGAACATACACTTTAATCACTCGTGCATCAAAATTACCTGGATCTGAATATAGAGACACTGCTCTAGCATAACTCACCACTTCCTCAGAACTGGATGCACAACCTACTTGAGTAAACTCTCTCTGCTTCACCACAAGGCTTGACAAAGATGTCCCACAGTCCATTACTTCACAAGAAAATGGCTCCTGCAGAATAAAAGTAGATTTCAACATCCTACACACACTCTGACTCAATGTACACAATGAGAAATACTTCCTCCACATAGAATAAGAATCACAACTCCTCAACTTAGATCCAAATGCTGCTTTACCACTCCTAATGATTTTACCAAAATTTCCTCCCATGACTTCTGGAGCTGCTTGGAGTACTGTCTGCTCACAATCAACAATATCACTACCAAGCTGGGTCACATCCTCACAGACAACTGAAGAGGGAGGCTCAATGGGTCTCCATCTACTCAACAGAAGCTGATCCTCTGGCTGCTTTCCCACACTCTCCAAAACTGGATCTACAGTACAGACTGTCTCCTTGCTTCTCTCTGAAATCTTAGGGTCAGTTCTACTCAAAGCACATAAATGAAGGGAATCTGAAGCGAGCGGGCAAGTAACAGGTAGTTTGACCTCCTCCCCTATTATATCACCTTGACTAGGGTGAGGCGGGGCCTCCACAACGGACTTACTCTCGACAACTGATTCTAAACTTGGAGTGAGCGGGAATACTTCTGCCAACCCGACATCTTGTCCTAAACCATTCACTTGGCTGGAATACAGAGTCGTGGCTTTTAAGTTTCTCTCAACTCCTGGCACAACGTTCGTAGTGAGCGGGCAAGACAATGGTACATGGACATCCTTTCCCAATTTATTGGAATAAAGCAGAGTCATAGTATCAGGCTTACTCTCAACAACTAAATCGGCCACACAGGAATCTGGAACAACCACATCCCACTTCTCCACTGAAGGGGTACTGGTTACTGGAACAAATGCTTTAGTAACAACATCAGAACTGACAACTGGATTTATAAGAGTACTGACATCAGCACAGGTAGAAGGGACAAAACCATCTTCTACAACAGGTTCATTCATAGAACTAACTTCAGCACAGGCAGAATAAACATGGTCTGCAACTGGCTGTTTACACAAACGGGGATCATTCTCACCCACAACATGATTTATGGCCACATCATTACCCAATATAACATCCACACCTGGGATGGGCAACTGTGTACTAACACCCACAGTGCATAAACGTGGTGTAATGGTGGATCTGAAATTAATGTCTATTAGAGGTACAGTTTTACATCCTGCAACACTCTGAAGAACAACAAACTTTCCAGTATCTCTCTTTTCAACATCAGAAAGAATATTGGATGAAATTATGGTTTGGGAAGCACCTGTATCACGAAGAATAACCACAGGCTTCCACTTTCCATTAATACACAAGACTTCACCTGAAGACATATATGGTGAATACTGTTTCACCCAATTGGGGTTTACAGTTACATGTTTATTAGTAAGTTTATTTTGCACACCTCTGCAATAAATGAGACCAGTGGGTCGTAACTCAGGGTGCAATATAAAACATGAATGAATTCCATGGCCTTTTCTCTTACAATGGGAACAGGACCTTACAGTGGACACACTGGTAGAACCAACTGTAGGTTTAGAAATAACCTTATTATTATTTGACATTCCTGACAATGAAGTAGCAGGGTTAGATTTTGTAAGAGAAGAGCTCATGGGAGTAACTGGAGTACTAGGACTGGATGGATTCTGATAAGGAGTTCGGTGAGCATTATAATTTACTCTACGACTAGACTTAGGTGAAGTGGCCGTAAACGGGGCCTTAGTCAACAACTCATGCTCATCCGCGAGCTTTGACAGCTCATCAATGTCTGTTACATTCTTTTGTTCTGCCATAAAAGTAGACAACTGGTCTGGGAGACATGACAATACTTCTTCCATTATAAGAAGATTCTTTAGAGCATCAAAATCAGTGACTGCAAGTGACTTTAACCATCTGTTACAAAATTTCGTCTTCTGACGAGTAAAATCTGCTATTGTCTGATCACTTGTCCTCCTTAGATTTCTGAACTTTTGCCTGTGTGCCTCTGGATTTAGTTGATAAGCATTTAAGATGCTTTTCTTTACAAATTCGTAATCAAAGCTATGAGCGTCAGGTAGGGATGTGAAAACCTCCTGACTACGCCCCTTAAATTGAGACTGCATAATGGCTACCCACTGATCCCTTGGCCAGTTCATACTGATGGCAATTTTATAAAAATGTGCAAAGAAAACCTCAGGATCTTCCTCATTGAACTTGGGCAACTCTATATACTTATTCATCCTGATGGGATTATTATCACTATTTGTTGAAACATTACTAGTATTTCCATGCCCAGCTGCCATACGCTGTGATTCAAGCCTGAAGTTAGTGTCAGCCATTTGTTGTTGAATCTCTAATTGTTGCTTCTTTGTGGCTTCAAGTTGCAACTCAATTAAACCTCTCTGGTTTTGTGCCGCAATTTCTAAACGCCTAGTCTCTAGCTCCCTTTGCTGAGCTTCAGCCTCTAATATTTGCTGTTGCTGTTGAGCTTCAATCTCTCTTTGACGAGCTTCAGCCTCTAATATTTTCTGTTCTTTTTGAGCTTCAAGCTCTAATTGGCGAGCTTCTAACTCAAGACGCTTTAACGTCATCTGATCACTCGACTCCTCTCTTAACTCCTCTAGAATTTCTTCCTCTAATTCCCCATTCTCAACAAAATGCGTCACAATGACTTTCAATATTTGGGCTTTAACCATTCTATTGCTGGCGGTCAAATCCAAATGATTTGCCATTTGTATTAACTCAGTCTTTTTAAGGTTCTGAATCCCTTCAAAGTCTGGGTGAGCCACCAACGCTGCAACTTTCTCCTCCATCGTTACTAACACTTGGCACTTAATTCACAAAAATAATTAACACAATGGCACTGCACTACACTTCACTGTAAAATTGTCACCACACTGAAAATTCGCTTGGCCTCACTGCACAAACAAAATATATAGGATGACTTACCTCAAAATCGTGAAACGTTGTTACTTGACACACAGGAAGGCTTGCTTGGCACATGGAATAGTTCTTAAGAAACACACAGAGACACTTGACACTGGTACCTAGGAAGGCAAGGTTAGATTAGCATAGTTAAGTTAAGTGGGACAATATTTCCCGGCACAGGCCCCCATAACTCTTTGTTACCTATCGTACGTTACGGCTCGTGATCCTACAGCAGCCAAATTTTAATAAGTCTAGGGATACGACACAACTGCTGTTCTCAATAGCGAATCACCAGTATAACCCCTTAATAGGTAATGAGCACATAATTAACAATCTTCGTTTAGGACTGAAGAATAGATACACAATATGATAGCTATATATTCAAAACAGTATAATATAAACACAGATGGTAAAGTTAACTTATAGAATATGATTGTATAGTCATGTCACAATATATATAATAGTAATTATGGCAACAAATGAATAATAACAGACTTATCTCCCACTTGTTCCTCCTCCCAGTTCCCCGAAGCTACTGAACTCTCGCTCTGTCGCCACCCACATTCACACCTCCCGTCTGCCTCATCCCAGGATGAGGGATGGAAACTAAGGACTTTTTAATATTATAAACTAATTGAACAACCACTTGTTCTCAAAACACATAAGACTGCAAGTTACATATAATAGTTACTTACAAAATATATAAGTACAATGACACCTGTTTAATTACAATATATAAAGCATTTCCTAACTAAATAAAAGTGACATCTGGAACTCTCAAACTGAACAGGTCCAGCTTTCCCGTATCAATCAAGTAATAGACGTGTGCAGAGACAACCGCTCTCCTGTCCACTGACGCTGCCAAACCACACGACAATTTACCCAAAACACAATGTGTGTACATATACATGCAATGATAAAATAAAATAATATTTATTTTAAATTTATATACGTATTCTGCTAGGAGTACGTAACACTGGTTACTCATATTATTGTTTGTGAGCCATTTTACATGTTTTATTTTGCTTTGTTCTCTGCTTTCATCATCCTCCTCCTTGCTCTGTTTTTCCATACACCTGCCTCCTCCTCCTCTGTTATTCACTACACCTGGCCTCCTCCAATCAGCTGCCCCCACATACCTTCTTCACCTCTTCTTTCCCATAGCAACCACACAGAGACTCCTCGCGCCACTATTCCTCCTATTATGCACTCTTTTCGCCCTTTGAAAGATCTAAGATCTAGAATCTAGATGTTACTCTGAACTAATCAGATGGTGGGCCTCGGTAGGAGCTGGTGCGTCTGATGGGTCTAGACGGATGGCTGGTGTGGCTTGGATGGTTCCTTCACTCCTTCCTTATGATCCTGGTCGTCGCCTCCATCATGACCCTGCTCCTCAAGCTGAAGCTGAAGCCCCTGGACGACGGCAGTGGGTTCCTGCCGCCCATTCTGGCCTACAGCGACCCCTTCTTCATCTGGGTCCTGCTGGTGCTCTACGGCGTCTCCTCCATTGCCTTCTGCTTCGTCGTTGCTACCTTCTTCAGCAAACGTGAGTAGTGACTCGTGTGTAGACACGAGAGCGCTCTACTGAGCTACGTGCTAGCTACAAGGCTAGCACGTAGCTAGCCACAAGGCTAGCACGTAGCTAGCCACAAGGCTAGCACGTAGCTAGCCACAAGGCTAGCAAAGGCACCAGGCTTTGGTGCCTCTGGAATCATCCAGAGGCACCAAACTCTTTGGGCTTTAGCTCGAATTTCGATAACTGTATTGATGGGTGTTAGAATCCTCCTTGTTCATCAACCGACTTTCACAACAAGGGCCCTGATTCATTCCATGTGTTGACTGTTCCCACTCTATAATATATATATATATATTTTAGGAAGTTATCACAATGGTTAAAGATATAAAAATGCGTGCATATTGGGGTCGGTCACAATATTCTCGAGGACACGTAGTGATTGGGTTGTATTGACCTGTCCCTTGACCTTCGTCAGCGACTCTGGCCACCACTCTGGGCATCCTGCTGTGGCTGACCTCCTTCTTCATCCCTCGGAGCATCATGGAGTACGACTACAACACCCTCGGACTCGCTCCCAAGATCTTCTCCTGCCTCCTGCCTAATATAGCCATCACCTGGGCCTTCAGGGTCATTGCTATGTTCGAGGGAAGAGGTAAGAGAGAGAGAGAGAGAGAGAGAGAGAGAGAGAGAGATGGATAGATACACAGATATAGAAACAGATTCAGAGAAATAAATGATAGACAAATGTAGATATAGGAAAATATGTAGAGAATAATATATATAGATCCATAGAAATAAGGGAATATATATAGAAATATATGTATGTATATATATATATATATATATATATATATATATATATATATATATATATATATATATATATATATATATATATAAATGTAGGTAGGGAGAAATTGAGAGAGATTAAAGAGGGAAAGGGAAAAAACGTAGGGAAAATGCATGGATTAAAGGTGGGAGTGACGGGGAAAAAAATTAGCACTGGAAGGAAGGGCGTTGAGGGAGAGAAGAGTGAGTGTGAGTGCATGCCTGAGTATGTGCATGCGTGAGTGTGAGTGCACGAGTGAGAGGGACTTGACTAGCCTCAGTAACAGACTTGTGTGTGTGTGTGTGTGTGTACTCTGCCCGTGCGGGGGTGGTGGCAGCTATTGGCGTTCAGTGGAGCAACGTGTGGGAGACCGGGAACCCTAGAGACCAGCTGAGTCCGGCCATGATCCTGCTGATGCTGCTCCTCGACACCTGCCTCTTCCTGCTGGTGACCTGGTACGTCGACCAGGTCAGCCCGGGGCTCTACGGGGTACCACGACCCTTCTACTTCCCGCTCCAGGTCAGTAGGGGTGCTGGTCTTTGCAACGTCTAGGGTCATATTTTTAAGGAAATATTTTGCTGATAACTTCTCCATATTGGTATCATTTTTGGTCACTTGGTAATCATTCACGTATTTTTTTTATTACATTTACATGAAAATATCTTCACTAGGTGGTTTTAGCAATCCGCATCTCAAATGTTTTCCCTCACTTGATCTATTCTTTAAACGCCAGACAATTCTTCTTAGACTGTTAATATCTGCTGCATTAGTTCTTAATTTGTCACGTTCATAAACTCCATGGTTTAGCGGTCCTAAGACATGGATCAGAAGCACTACTCCGTGTTGATCTCTGGCAGTATCTTTTCCCAGCCTCCCTCGGCTGAAAATCACCTGAAAGCAAAAATAACTTTATCACCCATAGAAGACGTACTGGTGCAGCTCGCCTCCAGTACACCAGCAGGCGGCAGAGGATGAGGCCGCTAGAGAAGACCAGGAGTACTTCGAGAAGGAGCCTTTGGGACTTCGACCTGGAATCGTCATCAAGAACCTCAGGTAGCGCCTCTCCCATCCAGTTGATTTTGATTGTTGCCGCCAAAGGGCGCTAGTTTATTGTGCGCCCCATACTCATCCTGTGAGCGGTGGCGCAAAAGCATTACAGAGGGCACAAAAGGTGTTTATCAGACCTCATCTTAGATCCCATCCAGTATTGTGCTGCATCCTACCTTTGATTAACTCTCTTGAATCCGCTGAATATTTCCAGGACCCCGGTACATTTACAGTACCCTGGAAGAAATGCAGACTCTTGCTTGCTACATTAAAGTGTACGGACTCGGTACACCAATTTCTTCAGCTCGAGTCCTGTTGAAACTTGCGACCCATACTCCGATAACCTCAACATTTTCTCCATCCTAATCACGCGCTCCTGAATTAATAATGTATATAATTATGTATAGATATAGATGATCTGCAACAATACATGTAAGATACACATATTCATATTTAAAAAAATATTTAATTAAATGTAATATTATGTTTGCTGACTACCAAGAACAAATATACCAGACTGTGCCAGGAATATAGAACATTTTTTAAAATGCTTAAAATAAATTTGACATTTGTGTTAATGTCGATGTTGTAATGAGTTCAAATGACTGCATTTGTGCAGGAAGGAGTTCAAGTCGCTGGGAAGGAAGGTGAAGGTGGCGGTGGAGGACGTGTCGATGACGTGTTACGAGGGCCAGTGTACCGTCCTCTTGGGCCACAACGGTGCCGGCAAGACCACCACCATGTCTATCCTCACAGGTGACACCCCCCCTCTCTCTCTCTCTCTCTCTACAAATGTGCTAAGTTCTACTGATTATTCATTTGCATAGTTATAAGGCTACAAAATACTACAAAGTTATACCAGTGGTTAAATAAGCAGAATCAAGCGAGCGAAACCAGTTCCTGGCGGGGGGTATAACCGGAGGGGACTATACCTGCAGGTGTGCACGCCCCCAGTGGTGGGAGCGCCCTGGTCGGTGGCTGGGACATCGCTACCAACCTGAAGGAGGCGAGGGAGGAGGTGGGTCTGTGTCCCCAGCACAACATGCTCTTCGTCGACCTCACCGTCATGCAGCACCTTCTCTTCTTCGGTAGGGTGAGTAAGACCTTCCTATAGCCTCTTCTCTTTGGTAGGGTGAGTAACACCTTCATATAGCCTCTTCTTTTCTCTTCGGTAGGGTGAGTAAGACCTTCCTATAGCCTCTTCTCTTTGGTAGGGTGAGTAAGACCTTTCTATAGCCTCTTCTCTTCTTTGGTAGGGTGAGTAACACCGTAGCCCGTGCTACATTGAACTTTTTGTTCCAAGTAGCGAATCTTAAACAACAAACAACACCGTTCTACAGCGCCTCCAATTCTCAAACTGTGCAGGTGATTAGTGTGGGTCCGGGTTCATGCAACAGTCAGGGGATACATATAGGAAACTTGTTCTTCTTATGAACAAATCCACAAGGGCCGTGACGAGGATTCGATTCGAAATCCACGGCCCTTGTGGATTTGTTCATTTGATTCATCACGTTATTGTGATCTCTGTGTGTGATCTTGTTCTTCTTCTCTGGTTTATGACGCTCACGTCGTGATTAAAGTGTGTAAGGGGGAAATGCAACCATTTTTTCTACCCACTGCCTCCATCACCGTAGCCTGAAAGGTGGTACCTAGGATGCAAATTTGTCATCTGAACATATATTTTATACGCGAAGATCCGAAAATTCCTTTATGACATTTTGAATGCGAGTTAAAGTCTACGGACTACGGACATAACATTTCACTTCCACCGACTTTGTGAACAAGGGCATAGTGATCATTGTCTTGTGAAGGAGGCATGCGGCCCCTGGCACACACTGACACACACACACATACACACACTGACACACAGTGTCAGTGTGTGTGGGGCCTGGTAGCCTGGTGGATAGCCGCACGACTCGTAATTCTGTGGCGCGGGTTCGATTCCCGCACCAGGCAGAAACAAATGGGCAAAGTATCTTTCATCCTGAATGCCCCTGTTATCTAACAGTAAATAGGTACCTTGGAGTTAGTCAGCTGTCACGGGCTGCTTCCTGGTGTGTGTGCGTGTGTGTGTGAAAAAAAAACTTGTAGTAAGTAACAGTTGATTGAGTGACAGTTGAGAGGCGGGCCGAAATAACAGAGCTCAACCCCCGCAAGCACAACTAGGTGAATACAACTAGGTGAACTAGGTGAATACACACATACACACAATTCTGTTTATAAATATCAATAAATTTGACACCTTGAGCACTGACAATGTTTTAAAGATCCTGTATCTGACAATATTATTTATTCTTTGACAATTTGATATATATTCGGTAGCCTGGATTTATTTAATAATTGGCACTGGTAAATATGTAAATCTTAGCTTTACCAATATTAAATATGTAAAGCTTAGCATTACCAATATTTAAAAAAAATTATAATATTTAATACTGCAAATTCTAGATACTTACAAATGTAAATGCCTGCCTAAGCTTCTGCTAGCAAAGATATATGTAGTTTTATTAACGTTTTCACTGACATATAGATCATGAAGGATCGAACCCTGCACACTGGCTAACACATTGTGCAGTTATACGGTACTAAATCGTTATCTTAAATGCCATTAGAAAGATAGAGTTATAAGCACTATTATGAATCCGTCACGTAGACTACCTCGTATAGGAGACCAAAGATACACTTGTTTTAATTGTTTCTTGAACGAAGCGCACCCGACTGCTGGTAGCTGCGAATTCTCGAAGATCAATGTTGATCAAATCTATACATGATTATAAACATATATGTTTTGTCGCCAGCAAAACAGATATATTATTAATTTTAAAGTTTTAATCTTTTTCAATCATTACAAGTCGAAATTTGTCTCTATGTGAAATGTTAATCATTCGGGAAGTTAATAGGCTAATAATTAGAACCGTTCTTGGCTCAAATTGTTTTGTTCATGTCAGCCTTCTTCCCGCACCAGCTGAAGGGGATGACGGTGAAGAGAGCGCGGGAGGAGGCGGCGGCGCTGATGGAGCGGCTGGAGCTGGTAGAGAAGAAGAACATGTACGGTAACCAGCTCTCTGGAGGCATGAAGAGGAAGCTGTGCCTGGCCATCGCTCTTATGGGAGACTCCAAGGTCAGTCCCAGGAGGAGGTCGGGGCAGGGAGGAACAACGGGAGGGAGAGACGGGAGTTCGAGTCCCAGTCGAAGTAGAATCAATTTGGCAGAGTTTCTGGTTTGTTTTGATTTTTTTACCTCGTGCCTCTTTTCACTCAGCAGTAAATAAGTGCCTGGGAGTTTGACAGCTGTTGTGGGCTGTAATCTGAGCTTGATCTGTCTGTCTGTCTGTCTGTCAGTCTGTCTCTGTCTCACCACCACGGTTGGTGCAGGTGGTGATCCTGGACGAGCCGAGCAGCGGGCTGGACCCCGAGTCACGCCGGTGGGTGTGGGACGTGGTGCAGGGGGAGCGGGGCCGGCGCACCATCCTCGTCACCACCCACCACATGGAGGAGGCCGACGTCCTGGGAGACCGCGTGGCCATCATGGCCTCCGGCAGGGTCGTCTGTGCCGGCTCCACACTCTTCCTCAAGAATAAGTTTGGTAAGAGAAGAGAAATCTGTCACGAGACAGATGTTTTGTTCACGTTTATGTGAAATTTTCGTCCTGAAAGATACCCTTGGCTACGTATATTGTTAATTCCAACTATTTCAATTTCCCCTACACTCAAAACATAGTTTATTTACATTTGGTTTTCACTACAGAATGTTAGGAATGATTTTCTAAGAATTATCATCGTGGCTACAACTGATAAAGCAAGCAGACCGCCAATCAGGAAGTAACAATTGAGCCCCCCCAGATGAATCCCTTGTATTACTTATTGTACATTGTAATGTTCACTACTTCATACAGGAATTGTATACATTTTTTCACCACTTTCACGTTGTTTTACCCACAAGTGCCGTTCCCTACCTGCAGGCGACGGCTACACCCTGACGGTGATGCTGTCTGAGGGAAGCAAATTGGGGGAAATAAGGAGAGAAGGTCTCCCAGCACCTCCCCGAAGCTGCCCTTCGTTCAGCCCAGCGCGGCGAAGTCACCTTCAAGCTCCCGGCCAGTACTTCACTCTTCGCCCCGCTCCTCGATGCCCTGGCCAGCCGCAAGGAGGACCTCGGGGTTACAGCATCTGGGCCTCACCCTCACCAGCATGGAGCAGGTCTTCCTCAGGTATTAAATAAGTTTTACCTAAGATGGGAGACCTCCTCCGTTCCGTCTTCGGAGCTTCAAGTATTGGGTTTGATCATTCATGACACCTTCTCAATAAGGTTTTAAAACACATTTTATTGCTGTACATCTAGAAATTTATATTTGATTTTAGACGTAGTTAGACCCAACACTTAAGCAGGAGCAGAGGGATAACAAAATGGCAAAAGGTCTTGCTTCACGCAAGCGAAGCAGCTCATATTTATACCCAATCAAACTCAGTAAACAAAATATATATGCAAATTATTTTGAGGCAATGGGGCCTGCAGTACATGTGGTGTATAGTACATGGACATGAGTACATGTGACTGTATGTCACATGAGTACATGTGACATACACGTGAACAGTAATACTTTTAGCCAGTAGTACATGCCTATTATTAATACTCTCCATAACTATATCATCAATGAATTAAGTGCCAGGGAAACATCCTCATCCGGAATATTAGAACATAAATCCCAATTTATTAATATTGTTCCTTACGCTATTTGTTCTCCGGCTACTCAGAGTTGGTGATTTGATGGAAAGATACGAGGCGCTCGATGGAGAGGCGAGCTACTCCACCAATGGGCATCTGAATGGCAACGACAATATCGGTTTTAACCTGAGTGCCACCAGTCTGCTGGGCGACCCGAGCGACCTGACTGGCGGGACCTCGAGGGACGGAGGCGATGCGTACAGCAGTCAACGCTTCCTCTTCGACAGTCAGAAGAGTAGGACGTCTTTGTAATGTTTCCTGTGTGTTTACTGGCATGATGTGGAGGAGGAGACAGACGGAGTCAGAGTCAGTCAGAGTCAGTCAGAGTCAGACGGAGTCAGACGGAGTCAGACGGAGTCAGACGGAGTCAGACGGAGTCAGACGCAGACAAACAAGACAACTAAAACGTCAGTTGTATTAACAAGCGTAGTTAGTAGACACTGGAAGGAGCCATGACAGGAAAACGGGTTTAACACCGGATGATAACAGCTTGTTAACGAGCAATCTGGGATTAGTTCAGCCAAATTTTGCATTTGTAATCTCTTGAGTTGTAATTACAGAGTTACTAAAATTATACAAGAGCCACATGTTTAAGCAGATTGCATTTATTTATATTAGGATGCGAGAAAACACAGAGAAGATGTCATATATATATAATACTTCACAATGAAAGATTCGAAACACTACGAACATTTCGCTCGACCTGTAATAAAGGTTATGGAACACTATAAACCTAGTTTTCTCTCTGGAATTAAAGGTGTAGAACACTATAAACATTACTCTCTGTAAATAACGCTGTTTATCAAGATCTTATTATCTTTCCTGCCTCCGACAGACATAGAGGCACTGCTCTCAGGAGCCAGGTTACAGAGGCAGAGGTTCAAGGCGTTCTTCGCTAAGCGAGCCATCTACAGCAGGAGGAAGTGGGTGCTCTTCGTGACCCAGGTAAGTGACCGTCGCCAAGGTGACAACTTTAATATGAATCACTTTATATCAACAATGAAATCACTTTGTATCAACAGTGCAACGTAATATGCAAGTTCACAAACTGTTTCGTAAGCAGTCAGTTTGAAAGTCTAGAGGAATCGGGACAAAGTGGCTACAGAATTAGAATTACACGACATTAACCTTGATGTTACCTTGAGGTGATTCCGGGGCTCAGCGACCCCGCGGCCCGGTCGTCGACCAGGGCCTCCTCGTTGCTGGACTGGTCAACCAGGCTGTTGGACGCGGCTGCTCGCAGCCTAACGTATAAGTCACAGCCTGGTTTATCAAAGGTATTAACATTAAAGGTATAGGTATTGAGATTAAAGCTATACAAAAATCATACCGATAAAATAAAAAATGTATTCCAGAAAAAAAAATAATCAAATTTCTCCCTCGTATCTTTTGTTGCTGACGAAGGGTCTCCTGCCCGTGGTAGTGACCGTCTTGTGTCTACTCGTGGACGCCTCCTTCACCGAAGACACCCTCAGAGAACCTCCTCTCGTCCTGAGCCCCACCATGTACCCGTACTCGATCTCCTACGTCCTCGCCTCCTCCAGGCACCAGGGCCTCTCTGACGCTTACCAGTCGCTCTTCCACAACCCTTACGAGGTACTGACACAGGGGAGAATGGTGGTACCTTCAAGGGGGAAGTTCACGTCAGCGCCCCCTATCATCTAGCCTCATATTTTTCCCACGCATCAAAAGGTTCACCCAGTAACTACCACAAAATCACCTCTCCATTCATAGCATTTACAAATAATAATAATTATACTCGGACAACGCAATTCTGGTGATTACTATTGTTAATTACCATTGGTTATATAAATGGCTTTCATTCATAAGCCATTCATGTATTCATTCATTCATTCTTGTTCGTATATGTCTATACATGGTCATCATTGAGACATCTGATCACAGCTTTATACACTTTCATTCATAACTCTGTCTCTTGTTATTGTTGTATTTGTATATATGCTAAGAGAAGTCAATTTTAGTTCATTGCTGCTACTAATGTCATGGATACCAGCGGTAGTTATTAATACCAGTTGTAGTCATTGATGGCTGCTGTAGTCATTGGTGACAGCTGTAGTCATTGGTGACAGCTGTAGTCATTGATGGCTGCTGTAGTCATTGATGGCTGCTGTAGTCATTGATGGCTGCTGTAGTCATTGATGGCTGCTGTAGTCATTGGTGCCAGCCACAGACATTGGTGCCAACAACAGGCATACACCAATAAATGTTATTGTCGATTGAACTCTTGAAAAAATACGACGCTCTTATTCTGTGGCCCGTTGATGTTTACCACAAGAACGAGTTTACCGTCTCATGTTATATAGGGGTTTACTCCCTTATTAAGTTTACTGCTAGACTCCAGGCCTAATGGGTATACATTTTCCTCTGTTTTCCAGGTGTATACCACAGACAACATGACTCAGTCTCTTCTCCACGAAGCTGAAGAGAATCTCTTCCGGTATCGGGAGAACAATGTGTGTTCTGTAAGTAGAACGTTCTTCATTGCTGAAAACAAGTGTTGGGAGGGGGGAGACTAGCGTACACAAGCTAGATAGATACCGAGGTCGCTTGTACATAGCTAGATAGATAACGAGGTCGCTTGTACACAGCTAGATTGATAACGAGGTCGCTTGTACACAGCTAGATAGATAACGAACACGCTTGTACACAGCTAGATAGATAACGAGGTCGCTTGTACACAGCTAGATAGATAACGAGGTCGCTTGTACACAGCTAGATAGATAACGAGGTCGCTTGTACACAGCTAGATAGATAACGAGGTCGCTTGTACACAGCTAGATAGATAACGAGGTCGCTTGTACACAGCTAGATAGATAACGAGGTCGCTTGTACACAGCTAGATTGATAACGAGGTCGCTTGTACACAGCTAGATAGATAACGAACACGCTTGTACACAGCTAGATAGATAACGAGGTCGCTTGTACACAGCTAGATAGATAACGAGGTCGCTTTTACACAGCTAGATAGATAACGAGGTCGCGGCCCGGTCGAGGACCGGGCCGCGGGGACACTAAAGCCCCCGAAATCATCTCAAGATAACCTCAAGATAACCTTCCCTGCTCAACAACCTAGGCCTAACCTAACCATCACCACCGACAGGCAGAGTTCCTGGACGTGGGAACATCAACAGCGCTGCGGGTGCTGTACCAGTCAGTGCCCTACCACACACCAGGCGTCAGCGCCTCCCTCGTCACCAACGCGCTCCTCAGGTTCGCAACCAACTCCACCCGACACTCCATCACCACCTCCAATCGTCCCTTACCTCCAAACAGAACGGTGAGAGCACTACGGTTTTCTGTACGTGTTTGTGCTGGTATCTAAGACAACTTGGTTGGATTGAATTTATATTATTTAGTAATTATTTTTGTCATAATTATTTATGTTTGATAGTGGAAGATGAAGAGCAGCAACGCGCCCGGGAGCGCCCTGGTGTATGCTATGGTGATGCCTCTCGCCCTGGCCTTCCTCTCCGCCTCCTTCTTGGTCTTCCCCCTCCAGGAGCGGGAGACCAAAGCCAAGCAGGTAATCTCCTCTAGCCACGTCTCTGGCGCCTCACCTTCCACAAGTACTGTACCTTTGTGGTTTTATTTTTTGTTTAGAGGGAAGTAGAAATGAGTAAGATTTATCCCATGGAGCTTTAAAAGAGGTTATAACATGGGTAATGTTAGAGGAATTGAAACTACGTAATTATGGGAGAAAATAAAGTAAGTTAATCGGACACTTTAGGTGATCGAGGTGTCTGAAAGATGTTAGCTAATTCTCTCCCATCTCGAGCAGTGTTGAAGTAATTGTGTGCACGTTTGAGGCTAATAGCGGGCCATCCGGCAGGTACATAACATGCTGTTGTTGTTGTTAAAGATTCGCTACCTGGAACAAAGTTCCAAGTAGCACGGGCTATGGTGAGCCCGTAGGGTACACAACTCTTACACGTACCCGGAAATCATTAGGGCGGATGTTATTACATTACGGATGTTAGCTCATGTTAAGCTTTACTTATGGTTCCTCCCCAGGTGGTAACTAACACAGGTTCCTCCACCAGGTGCAGGTGATGACAGGGGCGTCAGTGGGCGTCCTCTGGGTCACCACCTTCCTCTGGGACTATCTGACCTACTTCATCTCAGCAGCCGTCGTCTTCATCGTCTTCATGACCTTTGACACGAAGCATTACTTCACCACCGACAGTGCTCCAGGTAATGTTCACTAACGCAACGAAGCCTTCTTGCAAGTCATTGGCGATTGTCTTCCTGTCTTGTTGCAGCATGAAGGTGATTCATTGTTTTTCTTCCTTCTTACAGCATGAAATTATTGTATTTCTGTTGTCGTGACGTGGAGCGGTAGGCTTATAGTCATCATGCTTCTACGTGAAGCGTTTTGTTTCCTTAATGTGCTGTGGCATGAAGCATCTTGTCATCTTAAGATGTTTGCAACATGGAAGGTCTCGTCTTCTGACCATGTTGCAACGTGTGGCTTAAGATATTCATCAGTAACCTAGTAATTTGGTCCAAGTTTGCCTTTCAAATACCAGCAAGTCTCTGGGGGGGGGGAGGCGTCGCCAGCACCAGTGGTACCTGGCTATACACCAATCTTAGGCTTGGGAGTGTACGTGGAAGCCAGACCCGTTTTGGCAATGAAAAGTTGTTAGCCAATGACAGACTACTTTAGTGTACCTTTATACAAAAGATTCTTCTCTTTCCATCTCGTATTGTATCACTGTATTCTAGACCTTAGCATCCCACAGACAACATCTCTCTCCATCTCTTGTTGTGTAAGCCTCAGCATCCCTGAAACAAAGCAGTTTCTGGCACAGCATCTTCTTCAATTAAGTCTAATCTCAGTCTTGGTGTTTATCTACAAGTAAATTGATTTGCTAATTTAAAAAAGAATGACCTCTTTTTTTGGTGTGTTATTTATCATTTAGAGAAGTTATTTATCTATCCAGACATTTATATAAATACAGTAATATTTTGTTTTATCTGTGTGTCTTGTGTTGCTATTGGATCACTAATATATTTTCTTTATTATACTATGGGCGTTCGAACAAGTAGATTTTCTCTGATTAGTTTATATATAAGTTTATAACTTCGTAAATTAGAAAGTCTGCAGATGAGCAAGCTAAGTTAAGAGGACCAAGATGTGGGGTTGGAAGCTCCTTCACAACACCAAGACAGGCTGAGAGCGGCAACACATTGTGACACTGTGTTTCCTCACCAGGTGTGCTACATAGCCTTCCCGGCTTGGTGCCTTCTTTGATAGTTACTTCCTTGTCAGGTGCGTTGATTGTGATGCTGGTGATGTACGGCTGGGCCAGCATCCCTATGGCTTATGTCTTCAGCTTCCCCTTCCAGACTGCTGCCTCAGGCTTCGCTGTCCTCGCTCTCGTCAACATTGTTGCTGGTAGGTGGGAGTTGTTTCTTTCACCCTATGCCCCTGTTACCTAGCAGTAAAATAGGTACCTGGGTGTTAGTCAGCTGTCACGGGCTGCTTCCTGGGGGTGGAGGCCTGGTCGAGGACCGGGCCGCGGGGACACTAAAAAGCCCCGAAATCATCTCAAGATAACCTCAAGATAAAGATAGGTGGAACACCTTAGTAGATATTGTCCAGGGACTGTTTTCACTAACTAGGTTGAAACATATACAACCTTCATGAAGTCCCACTACTAACCGGCGTGATCAAGAGAGCTGTTGTGGGTTGCAGGCATGATCATCACGACAGCATGTGTGGGCGCTCAACCTGTCGGCGCAGCCCTCGCTTCTCATCCTCAGTGATGCTCTTAACTGGGCCGTTTCTCTCATCCCAACCTTCCCAGCATCCATGGTCAGTGATGCTCTTCTACAAGCTTGTCGAGACACATATACATATATATATATATATATATATATATATATATATATATATATATATATATATATATATATATATATATATATATATATATATATATATATATATATATATATATATATATAATCTTTGAATACTTTATTCATTGTGTTTTCATTGAAATACTTTGATTTATTGACTAATAAGTGAATATTACTACGAGACTATTGCTATCTTGACACTACTATTGACATAATCTTTACTTCTACTACATTACATCTATACCTGTATACATACACACCTGTATTACATTTCAACACACCTGTATGACATTTCTACACACCTGCATGACATTTCTACACACCTGCAGGGGTTTATGCACCTGGTGAACACAAGTGCCTACAACTCTCAGTGTGACCTCTTCAACGCCACAGTGAAGGATGAACTGTGTTCCAGTCTGGTTCAGTACCTCCCCACGAACGCCTTCGTGAAGTGCTGCCGTGAGTCATGCTTCAGGGAGCCTTGTCTCTCTCTCTTGCTTCAGGGAGACTTGTGTGTCTCTCTTTCTTGCTTCAGGGAAACTTGTGTGTGTCTCTCTCTCTTGCTTCAGGGAGACTTGTGTCTCTGTCTCTTGCTTCAGGGAGTCTTGTGTCTCTCTCTCTTGCTTCAGGGAGACTTGTGTGTGTCTCTCTCTCTTGCTTCAGGGAGACTTGTGTCTCTGTCTCTTGCTTCAGGGAGCCTTGTGTGAAGGCTCCCTGACTCTTGCTTCAGGGAGTCTTGTCTCTGTCTCTCTCAAGGCTTTGTGGTTATGTGGAAGAAGCAAGCAGATACAGACACACAGGGAGAGCGATGGTATTGACCCCGAGGCCAATACCTGTACTAAACATATTGGCTTGGCTTGGCTTGGCTTGGCGGTATATTTTGATGATTACTTACTGTGTGACCTGTGACCTGTGACCTGTATATGTGACCTGTTAAGTCAATGCTTTGACCTGTGTGTGTGTGTGTGTGTGTGTGTGTGTGTGTGTGTGTGTGTGTGTGTGTGTGTGTGTGTGTGTGTGTGTGTGTGTGTGTGTGTGTGTGTGTGTGAGACCATCTGTAGGTCAGTACATTTGAACATTGTTTGGTCTGGAGGCTTAGATAATGAATTATCGTGTGTTTGTTCTGTAGCTCAGTGTATTGACCTTGTGTGTTGTCCTGCTAGAGTCCTAAACTGCATCTTGCTGGCCACTGTGTTGATCTAGAGTTCCGAAATCTGTGTATTTTGTTCGCCATCGTATTAGACTAATGTATGCTACTTGGAAGGAGGGATATAATAGCGAAGTGTATGGCCTTCCTCCAGCACACTGTGAGGAGGTCGGCTACAGGACGTGCTTCGAGAAGAGGTCGTACTTCGTGCTGGACCAGCACGGCATGGCGCCCGACCTGCTGACTCTCCTGGTCAATGGGTTCATCTTCCTGGCACTCCTGGTCGTCATCGAGATGGACTCCGGCAGGATGTTTTCGTGAGTGGCTCCTGTTACCTATCGTACGTTACGGCTCGTGATCCTACAGCAGCCAAACTTTAATAAGTCTAGGGATACGACACAACTGCTGTTCTCAATAGCGAATCACCAGTATAACCCCTTGAATTGGTAATGAGCATAAAATAGAATCTTCATAGGACTGAAGAATAAAGACTAAGCATATATATCATTTATATTAAATAAATCTCAAAGGCAAACAGATGATTATATGGTCACAATATATCACATTAAAAATATCACTGTAACTTCCAGACATTAAATCAATACTAAGAATAATTATATGGCTAGAATAAAAGAATGACTTAACTCCAACAAGTGTTATCTCCCCGGTTTCTGCTCAGCTACTGAACTCCAATATGAGAGTCAAAAAACACATTGCCTTGCCCCGCGAATAAATTGCCAAAGTTACAATATTTATTATTTCAACAATGGAGCACTATATTGTGACAAGAGTAATCTTAAACTAACTTAATGAATAATTAGTACATATTGATATAGACAACAAAAGTACGTGTTTCTTTACATAGTAATTAAAATATGCATACAGAATAGCATAATGGCATGCACACCCCAGCAACGGACGATCCCACGACAATTTGCCAGATACAGTTCACTCAATTATTATTTCACTCTGTTACCCACTGATGATCACATATAAATCATTAGTTCCCGTGGGAAAACTGATCACACAAAGAAATAAACAATCATTCCCACGATACGCTGGGCCTAACGCCAACACTGTAACATGAATGTGCATTTGCATAGAACATATAAGTATACAATATACATGCTTGTAATTTTCATACAATTATAAATGTACATATTAATATATTCACTTACGTATCTTATAAGGGTACGTAACACTTCCACCTCCAAGAAAAAAAATGCAATGGATTGAAGATCAATGGCATTTTTTCAGAAGTAAAAATGTTAGGTAAAAAGAAACATTTCATTTATGGTACATCAAAACTTCTTGACAAAGCATCAGCAATAACATTTTGTCTGCCTGGAATATGTTTGATTTCTACATTAAATTCCTGCAAAAACAATGACCATCGCAGAATTCGTTGGTTCTTGACTTTCATCATATTGATAAAGATAAGGGGGTTGTGGTCTGTAAATACTAACACTTTATTTCCTGATAAGTAAATCTCAAACTTCTTGATTGACAATATAAGACCCAACGCCTCCTTTTCTACCACGGAATAATTTCTCTGAGCTGCATTAAATTTTCTGGAATAGTAATACACAGGATGCTCAATCTGGTCTAAACCAACTTGAATAAGCACAGCACCTATCCCAACATCTGACGCATCAATGTGTAATATAAATGGTTTATCAAATTGGGGACTAGCAAGAATAGGTGAGGTGGACAATATGCCCTTTAGGTTCTGAAAAGCATTCTGACAATCTTGTGTCCACTGAAACTTTACTTGCTTGCGTAACAAGTTTGTCAAAGGAGCAGCTACTGTTGAAAAATTTCTACAATAACGCCTATAGTATGCACACATACCAATAAACCGTTGGACTCCTTTCTTATTGGTCAACACTGGGTAGTCCACAATGGCTTGAATCTTATCTTGTAAGGGGATAATCTTACCTTGGCCTACCTCGTGTCCAAGATAAGTTATCGTACCTCTTGCCCAACTACACTTATTCATATTTATGGTTAACTTTGCGTTTTCTAACACTGTAAACAAGTTCTTAAGGCCTAAGAGATGATCGGCCCAATTCTTACTGTACAAAACAATGTCATCAAGGTAGGCCCTACAATCTGGCACATCCTTGAGTAAGAAATTCATAAGTCTTTGAAAAGTAGCAGGTGCATTTCTCAAACCGAATGGCATGACATTAAATTCATACGCACCATCAGGTGTAACAAAAGCAGTAACCTCTCTAGCATACTCTGTTAATGGAATTTGATAATACCCTTTTGACAAATCAAGCTTACTTACATATTCGGCATGACCTATGGACTCTATACATTCTTCCAACAAGGGTAAAGGAAAAACGTCCACTGTAGTGTTCTTGTTCAGTTTCCTGTAATCCACGCACAATCTCCAGGTTCCATCTGGTTTTGGCACTAACAAACACGGAGAGCTCCAAGTACTTTGACTTGGCCGAATGAAATCATGCTGGAGCAGATATTCCACTTCTGCTTGCATAATTTTCCTCTTTTCGGGATTCACTCGGTACGGATGTTGTCGAATGGGGGTGCTGTCCAGGAGCTGAATGTCGTGTGTGATGAGGTGGGTCTGGGTAGGAACCTCCCCAAACAGAGATGTATGGTTGTCCAGCAGAACCTGGAACTCATCACGTTGTTCCTCCTGTAAATGACATAGCATCTCCCTGCCATTGGAACTGGAACTGAGAAGTGGGATATTAACAACATGTCCCTCACTATAATTATCCTCAGGTGGTAACTCTTCCCGACTAAAACAAGCTACTACACCAGGTCCAACATAAGCTTTTAATCTGTTAATGTGCACAGTCATTTGGGGTTCTGAAAGATTAGGGTTAATTAGTTTATAAGTTAGGTCTCCCACCTTGTCTACCACTTGGTAGGGTCCTGCGAACTTATGGGACATGGAAGTCCCCATACGAGGTTTCAACACCAACACCAAATCTCCGACATCAAACGACCTTAGCTTAGCCTTGAACTTCTTGTCATATCGTACTTTCATGGCTTGTTGAGTCCTTCCCAGATGTTCTTTCGCCAACTCACGAGCCCGACACAACTTAGCCTTGACCTCACTCAAGTACAATCCGCTCTGATGAACAGAGACATCTCCCAACAACTTTTCTTGTAGCATTTTAAGAGGACCTCTTACTTGGTGACCAAACACTAGTTCAAAGGGTGAACAGCCCAATGACTCTTGTAGCCCTTCTCTAGCAGCAAACAACACAAAGGGGAGATTCTCATCCCAATTACGTGGATGAGTTTCTCCTGTTGTCTTCAGCATTTGTTTCAAAGTCGGGTGGAAACGTTCAAGTCCACCTTGGCTTTGTGGATGATATGGACTGGACAATTTGTGCCGAATCCCTCGGGATTCGCAAAAAGTTCTGAAAACTTTAGAAACAAAATTTCCCCCATTATCACTCTGAATAACTCTAGGCATTCCAAACAACGAAAAGAATCTTTCAAGACACTTGATGAGATTATGAGCCTTGGTATTCCGTAGAGCATAAGCTTCAGGAAATCTAGTAGTCATACACATGAGAGTGAACAAAAACATGTTACCCGATTTAGTCTTAGGTAAAGGACCCACACAATCAATTACAACATGAGTAAATGGTTCATCAGGAACTACAATAGGTTGCAATGGTGCTCTAGGTACAGATTGATTTGGTTTACCAACAATTTGACAGGGTATACAGTTATGACAATATCTGACCACGTCTTTCTTTAACTTTGGCCAGAAAAAATATTTACTTATCTTATGGTACATATTCGTGATACCTTGATGACCTCCCATGGGGTCATCATGTGCAGCCTGCAGGACCTGCCTACGATAATCATTGGGGACAACGAGTTGGGTTCTAATCTCACAATCCTCTGAAGAGGGAGTTCCCTTGGGTCTCCACCTTCTCATCAGAAGTCGATCCTTGAAGAAGAAACCCGTCCCTTCCTCCAATGCATCAATATTATCAGGAGCCTCAGAAATACACTTACTTAAACTAGGATCAGTAGTCTGTACAACACTTAAGGGCAATGACTCAGACTCAGCAGCGAGCGGGCAAGAACCTAGTAGCTTGATCTCTTTTCCCGATTGATCAGAATAAAATGGAGTCATAGCTACTTCGGCCTCACTCTCGTCAACTGGCGCACTGGAGACAAGCGGGCAAGGTACAGATAGTTCAGCCTCCTCACCTTCACTTTCCTTGTGATTTAGGTTCGGCGGGGCTTCTACTACGGCCTCACTCTCATCATCCAGTCGAGTCATAAAAGAATCCTCAAGATCCACCTCCCACTCCTTTACTGAAGGGGTCCTGGTCTTGGGGTCAGCAACCTCAGTGAAGACAGGATTACTCTCACCTGTTTTTCCCATTGATCTAGTTACAACACAAGCAGGGTAAATAATATCATCATCTGCTTCCGGTTTAGCTAATACATTATGGGGTTTAGTTAACATGATGGGACACTTGGGCCCTACAACCATTTGGTTGCCAAAATCATTACCTAGAATAATGTCTACCCCAGGAATGGGCAGTTGTTTACTTACACCAACATTACACCATCCTGAAGTATATTTAGAATCAAGGTTAACTTGCAATAAGGACACTGGTTGCACACTACCGGCAATACCCTGGAGAAGCACAACTTCACCCAGATCTCGGGTGTCAACATCATCAAGTACCTTCTGGGTAATAAGAGACTGTGAAGCTCCAGTATCACGGAGTAATTGAACAGTCTTATGTCTACCATTAGTACATAATAAGGTACCTGTGGACATATAGGGTTTGAATTCAGCCATCCAATTGGGACTGACTGTAATACATGAAGAATTAATAGGTTGCACTCCTTTACTCATAATAAGACCAGTTGGTCGGAGTTCAGGATGCAAACTAAAACATGAAGAAATCACATGCCCCCTTCTCTTACAATGGGTACAATGTTTGACAGTGGACACACTGGTATAACCAACTGCCGGTTTAGAATTAGCATTACTAGGCTTAGATGATCCTGGCAATGGAGTAACCATCTTAGGGTTAGTAAGAGAAGAGTTCACGGGAGTAACTGTCGCACCAGGAGGAGACTTATACTGATAAGGAGTACGGTGAGCATTGAAATTTACTCTACGACTAGACTTAGGTGAAGTGGCCATAAACGGGGCCTTAGTCAGCAACTCATGCTCATCCGCGAGCTTTGACAGCTCATCAATATCGGTTACATTCTTTTGTTCTGCCATAAAAGTAGACAACTGGTCTGGAAGACAGGACAATACTTCTTCCATTATGAGAAGATTCTTTAGAGCATCAAAATCAGTGACTGCAAGTGACTTTAACCATCTGTTGCAAAAATTCGTCTTCTGACGAGTAAAATCGGCTATTGTCTGATCCTTGATTCTCCTTAGGTTCCTGAACTTTTGCCTGTGTGCCTCTGGATTTAGCTGGTATGCATTGAGGATGCTTTTCTTTACAAAGTCATAATCAAAACTATGAGCGTCAGGTAGGGATGTGAAAACCTCCTGACTACGCCCCTTGAATTGAGACTGCATAATGGCTACCCACTGATCCCTTGGCCAGTTCATACTGATGGCAATTTTATTAAAATGTGCAAAGAAAACCTCAGGATCTTCCTCATTGAACTTGGGCAACTCTATATACTTATTCATCCTGATGGGATTATTATCACTATTTGTTGAAACATTACTAGTATTTCCATGCCCAGCTGCCATACGCTGTGATTCAAGCCTGAAGTTAGTGTCAGCCATTTGTTGTTGAATCTCTAATTGCCTAGTTTGTTCCTCGGCTTGTTGCTTCTTTGTGGCTTCTATTTGCAACTGTACCGCAATTTCTAAACGCCTAGTCTCTAGCTCCCTTTGCTGAGCTTCAGCCTCTAATATTTGCTGTTGCTGTTGAGCTTCAATCTCTCTTTGACGAGCTTCAGCCTCTAATATTTTCTGTTCTTTTTGAGCTTCAAGCTCTAATTGGCGAGCTTCTAACTCAAGACGCTTTAACGTCATCTGATCACTCGACTCCTCTCTTAACTCCTCTAGAATTTCTTCACCTAACCCCCCATTCTCAACAAAATGCGTCACAATGACTTTCAATATTTGGGCTTTAACCATTCTATTGCTGGCGGTCAAATCCAAATGATTTGCCATTTGTATTAACTCAGTCTTTTTAAGGTTCTGAATCCCTTCAAAGTCTGGGTGAGCCACCAACGCTGCAACTTTCTCCTCCATCGTTACTAACACTTGGCACTTGATTCACAAAATTAATTAACACAATGGCACTGCACTACACTTCACTGTAAAATTGTCACCACACTGAAAATTTGCTTGGCCTCACTGCACAAACAAAATATATAGGATGACTTACCTCAAAATCGTGAAACGTTGTTACTTGACACACAGGAAGGCTTGCTTGGCACATGGAATAGTTCTTAAGAAACACACAGAGACACTTGACACACTGGTACCTAGGAAGGCAAGGTTAGATTAGCATAGTTAAGTTAAAAATGGGACAATATTTCCCGGCACAGGCCCCCATAACTCTTTGTTACCTATCGTACGTTACGGCTCGTGATCCTACAGCAGCCAAACTTTAATAAGTCTAGGGATACGACACAACTGCTGTTCTCAATAGCGAATCACCAGTATAACCCCTTGAATTGGTAATGAGCATAAAATAGAATCTTCATAGGACTGAAGAATAAAGACTAAGCATATATATCATTTATATTAAATAAATCTCAAAGGCAAACAGATGATTATATGGTCACAATATATCACATTAAAAATATCACTGTAACTTCCAGACATTAAATCAATACTAAGAATAATTATATGGCTAGAATAAAAGAATGACTTAACTCCAACAAGTGTTATCTCCCCGGTTTCTGCTCAGCTACTGAACTCCAATATGAGAGTCAAAAAACACATTGCCTTGCCCCGCGAATAAATTGCCAAAGTTACAATATTTATTATTTCAACAATGGAGCACTATATTGTGACAAGAGTAATCTTAAACTAACTTAATGAATAATTAGTACATATTGATATAGACAACAAAAGTACGTGTTTCTTTACATAGTAATTAAAATATGCATACAGAATAGCATAATGGCATGCACACCCCAGCAACGGACGATCCCACGACAATTTGCCAGATACAGTTCACTCAATTATTATTTCACTCTGTTACCCACTGATGATCACATATAAATCATTAGTTCCCGTGGGAAAACTGATCACACAAAGAAATAAACAATCATTCCCACGATACGCTGGGCCTAACGCCAACACTGTAACATGAATGTGCATTTGCATAGAACATATAAGTATACAATATACATGCTTGTAATTTTCATACAATTATAAATGTACATATTAATATATTCACTTACGTATCTTATAAGGGTACGTAACAGCTCCCTCCTCCCTTCCCCGTCTGATGATCAGGGCCGTTGTCAACACCAGACTGCTGGTGTTGATGCCATCCGTCTGGTGCCGATCAGACTGGTGTTGACAACGGCCCTGATCGGCCGAAACGTTCATCTTTCTTTTCCATTTCTCTGTGGATTTTCCGCATACAAATGATCACTGTTTCGTGATCGTCAATATATATATATATGCCGTTTTTTATCATTTCTTTGTGTATATTGTGTTGACGTGCCTCACTGGCGCTGTGTATCACTCAGATATTTCATAGCTGCGTCAGCAGTCAGCTGTATCAGCTGCTAGTTACAGTAGCTCATGCTTCCTATCTACCTACTTCCCTATTCTGAAAAGTGTATGTGTATTATTTGATCACTGTGCCACGCTTGAAGTACCCCTAGGAACAAGATACAGCCCCCGGTCCATTGTGTACCAGGTGGATGATACAGTACCCCCTAGTCCATTCTGTTCCTCCCGTCATCAAGTGGAGAGTGAGTACCTCAGCCCACTGTGTGTATCATCCGTCTCCAGGTGGATGCTGCAGGTGGTTCCGTCCGTCTCCAGGTGGGTGCTGCAGGATCAGGACAGCGACGATCAGGATCAGGACAGCGACGTTGCTGCCGAAGCTGTGCTGGTCGAGGCTATGATGAAGCGGCGCAAGGCAGCAGCCGATCAGAGTGAGCACAGGTCGTGGTGGCTCAGACTGGCTGGCACTGCCGCTGATTAATTGTTATAGTTCTGATTGGTAAATAGTGCTTTAGAGTATCGCTAGGGGGATTGCTAGTGATCCTGAGCGGCTGCTAGTGGTCCTGAGTGGTTGGTAATTGTCCCTCACAAGAATATCGGATGGGAGAGCGTATGTGAGGAAGACATGTGCGAATATATGGAAGCGAAGCGTGTGTATGGAAGCGGTGTATGAGTGAGTATGAGTATGAGTGAGTATGAGAATGAGTGAGACAACTTGTGTACCCTCCTCAGGAAAGAGATCTAAAATCAACCACCAAGAGTTAGTATACATGAGCTTCAATGTCCTGTTGTGTAAAATTAAATAAATTCATGTTTGAAGAAGTTGTGTTTGCAGATTTGGTCGACAACGCCACACTGTTGGTGAGTGGTCTGTCGAAGCGGTTCCTGGCCTCCAGCCGTCCAGCCGTCGGCGGCATCACCTTCAGGGTGGCGAGGGGGGAGTGTCTGGGCCTGCTGGGGGTCAACGGGGCAGGCAAGACCACCACCTTCAGGATGCTGACGGGGGACGAGAAGCCGTCCGGAGGAGACGCCATGATTGGTAACATTTCCCTTCAGAGTAACACGCAAACGGTGAGCTGCGTATGTGTGTGTGTGTGTGTGTGTGTGTGTGTGTGTGTGTGTGTGTGTGTGTGTGTGTGTGTGTGTGTGTGTGTGTGTGTGTGTGTGTGTGTGTGTGAAATGGGGGTTTGTTTACTAGTTTTTATCTATGGGAATAATCATTTTTTCATACTGAAAGAATTTTTTTTTGGCTGCACTTTCACACTTCCTAAAACTTTGTCAATATCTAGTCTTTAGGTTATTTTCTGCTGGTAACCCCTCACTCGCTCCGTCTTGCATCTATTTTATTTTCCCACTCAGTTTACTGCCAATCACATGTCTCTATGTTCCATTTATCTGAACGTACTGAGTGCCACACTCTGCCTAGTGGAAGACGGGCACAAAAAGCCGGCGGCTTCTGAGAATTTTTTCTAGCTGAATTTCGATTTGAAGTAATTTCTTCGTATTTAAAAGATTCCGGAAGAATTCTGTCTAGATCCCAGGAGTTTCTTCCCACGTGACGTGTGAAGAAACTGGAGAGAATTTTTTAAATTTTTAACTAAATGTTTTCTTTTGAATTACGACTAATTTTGCGACTATCATAAGGTTCTTCCGTTACAGTTTGTGCAGCAGATAGGATACTGCCCTCAGTTTGATGCTGTCTTGGGGGAGCTCACCGGAATAGAAATGCTGACGCTCGTTGGTAGACTACGAGGAGTCAGCGAAGGTCGCATGAAACACACCGTTCAATCTCTGGTATCTCTTGTGGGCCTGACGGAGTGCGCCAAGCGGCCCTCCTCCACATATTCCGGCGGTAACCGTAGGAAGCTGTCGACAGCCATGGCGCTCGTGGGGTCGCCTCCGCTGGTGTTCTTGGACGAACCCACCTCGGGAGTGGACCCAGCCTCGCGCCGGAAGGTGTGGACGGCCGTCAGGCAAGCCGTCAACAATGGCCAGAGTGTGGTCCTCACCAGCCACTCCATGGAAGAGTGCGAGGCTCTCTGCAACCGCATAGTCATCATGTCTCGAGGGACTCTGCGTTGTGTGGGAACGAGCGGACACCTGAAGGCCAAGTTCGGTCAGGGATACAGCTTGCAGGTGAAGCTGAGGACGTATTCCCAAAGCGAACTGAGGCAGGTTGATGGCGAGGCTGTATATGAAAGCAAGGTGGCAGAACTGAAGGACATCATCAGGTACCATCTACCTGGAGCCAATCTTACTGATCATCACAAGGTGAGAAGCTGTCTTAAACCCTATATATACTCACTGCTAGGACTGATCGTAGGCCTATACATCATTTTCTTAGATAACTTGTTACTAACACTTCAAGATATGAATTCCTATATCCGCTTCGCCTTATTTCGAATATTTATTCACGGATTTCGAGGCTTAGGATTCCTGCTATAGTATTGACCTCAAATATTGCCTATCATCATCATTCACATTGAGAGAGGGATTGGGCTGACCAAGCTTTGGGAGTCAAAGCTGAAAGAAATTTGATCATTTCCTAAGGGGATTAAGGCTTCGGATTGACGTCAACTTTCGCTACTAAAAAATTAAGCATAGCACTGGTTTTGTTATCATTGTGGCCAAGGACCTATTTCATGATGTTGAAACTTGTCTCTCTATATATATTAAGGGCGTTAATTTCTACCATTTTATATTAGTCGATGATAAATATCATTTTCTTTACCTTCGTTCAGTCACATTTTCTTTAATTTTAGTGTATATTATGGGGTAAACTACGGGAGAAATACGAGAGCCGGACCAAAAATATTAATAACATTCTCTATTGTGTGGACAGAAAGTCTGTGTATATATATATACTTTAATTTTGTATCGAAGTCCCTCACTGACCACGGATACAACCTACAACAGTTGCTTAACTCCTTTAACTATTTACGGTTCGGTGAAAGGAAACTTGCCGAACCATTTTTATGTCCGGGTATCGAACCCGGCTCCCTCAGATATATATAAATATATATGGACGTATATAAACCTACGACTACTTAACAACTTTCAGACAATGTTGGCCTTCAGAGTTCCAAGCAACATTTCATGGGGCCAGATCTTCAAGGTGATGGAGGCGCTGAAGACGGGGCGCGACCCTAGCGTCTCGGGAAGCCTGACTCCTGCTGCTGCTGCTTCAGCGTCCACGTCCCTGGTGGAGGATTATGCCGCCTCGGACACCTCCCTGGAGCAGGTCTTCCTCTCCTTCGCCAGAGAGGCGGCGCAGATGACCCCGGAGTTTAAAATCCCCACCGAGCTCATAACCAGGTTCTGAGGCCCGGCCGTGCCTCTCCTCTCATAATTATCGCTTTAATATTTGGTGGGTATTAATTCACATTATTTAACATAATCACAGCACCTACCTGTAGTGCTAATCCATTATTTTTTTTTACTGAATGAATTGGCAGTTAATATTCTCACCAGCGCAGCCAAGTAGGAGTCAACGCGGCGTTGGGGAACTACAATTTCTAGTCACTGAATTACGTTAGAGTTGCTCAGGTGATTTATACATTTATAAGCAAATTAGCATTGATAAGTTGGATTTTAGATCGTGTTTCGCTAATGGAGTTATTTCTCTCACCGGTATTGCTTATGCCAGTGGTTTCTAAGATTGTTTCTCGTTCCCCCTTTTTAACCATGGTCTTACCTGTGGACCCCAGAAAAAACGTACTCACCTATGGACCCCAGAAACAACGTTCTCACCTGTGGACCCCAGAAACAACGTTCTCACCTGTGGACCCCCAGTAACGGGGGTTGCCAACTTGGTCACGTTACCTAAACACACCACAGGAGCTGAAAGGGAAGAAAGCAGTAAACGAATTCCCCAGTTGACAGGATTGACCTTAAAAAAAAAATAGTTGCTGTGACAACTGACGGTGCAGCACCCAGCATGATCGGTACAGAAGTAGGCTTTGTAAATGTGTTTGATAAATATGTTGGGCATCCACTGGTAGGCTTTCATTGTAATTTACACACGGGGGCCCCTTGTGTGCCAAAGCTGGCCTTGAGGAACTTGAAGTGATAAACTGTAACAAAGATAATTAATTATATTTATGCGCATTCTTTGATAAATAGAAAGGAAAAAAAATCCAGAATTAACTGAGCGAGGTGAATTCGGCGTACACAGGACTACTTGTGTACAATAATGCCTTGTTACTTTAGTAGTGTTTCCGTCCTTAAATGATTTGTTGAGTGAGTGAAAATTGCCCATTTTATGACGAATGAAAATGTTCTTCTCAGGAGTTATGTGATGTGTGGATTTGTTGAATGATACTTTTTCACAGATTTCTCACATTTAAATGACTTCAACATCAAATTACAAGCCTCTGGCAAAACCTTGTTATGGTTGATGACGTAAAAGCCTTTGAAACCAATCAGAAAACTTTTAAACGTTATATCAACAATGACATTTTTAAATGTTTCTCAAGCCTAAAAAAAAAGTGACAGATCTTGAAATTCATGAAAATATAGATATTCAGAGCCCATAAATGCAATTTTTGAGCATCGTCGATTCAACTGTTGATAAATTTTCCTGAAGATTTCCTAAATTCAGGTTATTTGAAGAAACTGCAAACGTCATAAGAGTGCTAGACAGTGCAACATTAAACAATCTAAATTTGAAAATGTTGCAGTAGATTCATTTGGATTATATTGAGATGCAATTCATTTACACAGCGGTTCAATTTGAAGGCAAACAAATGTATCGATTTAAGAGCTGAACTAGAACATGTTGAAAGAGATCGGTTAATGACTGAATTACCGCAGACAATAGTAAAAATAATGTTTTGAAACTTTAGAATTCCATTCCAGAAACTTTAATGTTTCAAACATCTCGTAATGGTTGTTTCAACAGTATTTTCGTTGAAATATGCGATTCATCATTTTTATTGAGGAACTTTCTCAAGATTATAGGAGTAGACTTGCTGATGAAACTATTGCTACTTTACTGGCTCTAGTAAAGCGAAAAACTCTTTAGTAAAACACTTAGTAAAGAGCAAAACTCAAAGCAATAAAACAATCGTAGCTCAAAACAATCAAATACGAGCATATGAAATATATCATCACTTGTGCACCTGCAAAAGTCTCATTGAAAGTAAAAAAAAAAAAAAAATCATAATATGAACGAAAGTTTATAATTTAACATTTACATTTCTCATTGCTACTTATAAGGTCAAATATTATTGTAAATTGTTATTTTTCAATTGCCTTTGTTAAAAAAGTGAATATTAATAATATTTTTACTGCCTTCCTCAAAAGCTTCCATTTTCCATGTTGAATTGTCAACATGGACAACATGGACTCCTTGAAACTCTTCCATAAAGTCCACCACATTTGAATCCAGTATACCAGAGTGTAGCCAGAATTGGGTCACTGATTATATTGCATTAAGTTGATTGAATGCGCCAGCCAAGAAGTGCAGACGCCACGAGCTGGTCCCTACAACACAGCGGCAACAGAGTTGAGCGAACCATTGTCACCCAGAGAAATGCAAGCGGTGAGTGTGAGCCGTCACACGCCAGCAGTGTGTCGGTGACCATTGTGTGAGGCGAGGGAAGTGCTCTTTCATAGTTCTCCGTGGGAGATTTTACCTCAAATCTGTATAGGAGTCATGAAGATTCCGAACCTATACTCTGGGTACTCCCGAACAAGCGCCTTGCATCACTGCACCACGACTTGGTCAAAAACATTGGGACGAGCGTGTCGCGGGCGTGAAGCAGCTGGACAGCTACCCACAACAGCTCTGTGTGTCCAGTCTACCCACAGAGATGTTGAGTGCGTCATGGTATAAGAGATGCGGGCTGCCCCACTTTAACCTCTCATTGTTATTGTTGTATTGTCATTCAGTGCACAGCTCTGTGATTAGTCAGTGACTCTTACCTGCACAGGTCTGAGCGGACAGCGTTCTGGGGTCGTCGACATAAGAGCCCGGGTTCAATTCCCGGTTGAGGCAGAAACAAATGGCCAGTTCTTTGACCTGATGTCTCTGTTCACCTAGAATTAAATAGGTTCCTGGGTGCTAAACAACTGCTACGGGCTGCATCCTGGGAATGTGTGTGTGTGAGAGAGAGAAATATATGTAGTAAATCTGCAAGAGGAAAATAGGTCTGGAGTCAGAATATAAAACAATCGACAGTTAGAAAGGCGGGGTCCAGGAGCTATAGAAGTTCGATTCTGCAGACACAAATAGTAAACACACACACACAAAATGTATGTTAAAGGGAGCCGGTCGGCCGAGCGGACAGCACGCTTTGCTTGTGATCCTGTGGTCCTGGGTTCGATCCCAGGCGCCGGCGAGAAACAATGGGCAGAGTTTCTTTCACCCTATGCCCCTGTTACCTAGCAGTAAAATAGGTACCTGGGTATTAGTCAGTTGTCACAGGCTGCTTCCTGGGGGTGGAGGCCTGGTCGAGGACCGGGCCGCGGGGACACTAAAAAGCCCCGAAATCATCTCAAGATACCATATTGAATAATGTGTTTTTCCTCTCCTCTGGTACAGACGTACGTGCGTGCGCGGGCACGTAACCTTGAGGTACGTGCGCGGGCACGTACTCACCTGTGTGGGCAGCACACAGAGGCGACAGGTGAGCAAACACAGGTGGGAATAAGCAACACTGTCTGCTGCTACACACTGTGTAGCTGAAGCAAATATACGAATCAACAACTCATTAAAAATAATCAAGTAAAGATAAGCAATAACAACAAGCAAATCAAAGGTAACACATCGTCCGGAGAGTTCAGGGGCCAGATTCACGAAAGCACTTACGAACCTGTATCTCTTTTCTCAATCTTTGGCAGCTTTGTTTAACAAATATTAAATAGTTAATGAGCTCCGAAGCACCAGTAGCTTGTTAATAACAATAACAACAGATGAATGGGAAGATTTCATGCTCGTAAACTGTTTAATAAATGTAACCAAAGCCGTCAAAGATTAAGGAAAGATGTACACGTTCGTAAGTACTCGCGTAACTGCTTCGTGAATCTGGCCCCTGGTCACGCATGCGCCAACGAGGGTTAAACTGCTATTTTGTTTACCTGGTGTGGACGAGGCCGGGCACCCGACTCCCGCAGGCGCTGACGGAGGAGGAGGACGAGGCTACGACGCCTCCCAGGGTGAACACAGCAGCTGAGGGAGGTGAGGAAGGTAGTTGGAACACGGGGAGACCACGCATGTGTTGGGTAGGGGAGAGAAGGTAGGAACCCTGGAAGGGAACTGAGGACAATCGAAGGAGGATTTGATAAAGGGCAAAGAGAGAGAGAGAGATTGGAACATGTAATATTATAGTGGAAAGTGGGATGAGGTAAAAGAACGGGGAGGAACAGAAAACGGAAGATTGGAGACTAAATAACCTTGAGGATCCAGCGTTGGCCTTCTGGTCAGAGCTTCAGCATAATTATGACAAAGAATGTCCAGCTTACCATGAGCGGAGCAAACTTAGAAACATTAACCAGGAGTCTGGCAAGCCAAGAGTCAACAGGTGGACATCCATGCTATGAAACAACTGTAAACAATTCAAGTTAAACCGTTCGCAGCTATAACAGCAACACTGTTGGACATAGCTTGATAATCTTCGCCTCCTTATCCTCATTACTAGCCAAGAATACCTTAGAATGTAACCACCTTGCCTTAGAATCCAGTAAAAGGCAGCCAATAGCCTCATATATCATAAACTATTTAATCAACTGATGAGAATTCCCTCTCCTGAAGGTCTTCTAGAGAGACGCCTTAAGATGCCATGTGAAGATAATAAGCCGGAATAATGTGAAGTGAGCAGAACAATGTTAACAGAAATTAAACGAACAGAAACAATTCTCTCTGTAGTAATGGATATCTTTTGTCTGATAATGTCGTGACTGGCATAGACGTTTCCACAGCTCGATTACAAGGCGACAGATATCTGGTAATTTAATTTGTGTGGAGAATTAGTTCGCAATATATGTTGTGTGTGTGTGTGTGTGTGTGACAAGGTCATACACTAGAGTGACTAAGAGGATTACATATTAGGCTAAAAAAAAAGTAGATAATTTATAGATATACATTAGCTGAATTATCATTTGAAGGTACGCCACTTTATTGGTAGTGACGTAATATCTGATATCATCGCGGCGAATCAAAATTTTGCAACTGTTAGCAATAGTCAAATGCTCATTAATCCAGCCGCCATCATCACAATCCCCATGGATAAATGAAAGACTTCACGCAATACTCACCTCATAACCTATACTTACAACCGACCTGAGAATGGTCGGGCCAGATTCACGAAAGCACTTACGAACGTGTACCTCTTTCTTCAATCTTTGACGGCTTTGGTTACATTTATTAAACAGTTTACAAGCATGAAAACTTCCAATTCAACTGTTGTCATTGTTATAAACAGCCTCCTGGTGCTTCGGAGCTCATTAACTGTTTAATAATTGGAAACAAAGCCGCCAAAGATTGAGAAAAGATGTACAGCTTCGTAAGTGTTTGCGTAAGTGCTTTCGTGAATCTGGCCCCCCTGGCAGGACGGACCGAATCGTCGTCGTCCCTTCACTTTCCAGTGTGTGGTTTGGTCAACATATTTCAGCCACGTTATTGTGACTCCTCGTCTGCTGCCTATACTCATTCATGTTGCCGCCGATCCCAAAGACTTGAAAATTGGCATTTTCCTAAATGTAATTAATATTATGTATATGAATTGTGTGCATAGTCTGAACTAGTCTAGAATAGATTAGATGTATAACCTTTGGGTTGAGATACTTTTAACTCATTGTGGATAAGTGGGAAGTGTGTGTGTGTGTTTGTCTTGGGAGTCCACGGACACGAGTTCAGTCCAGTTCCATTTCCTTACCTATACAGACATACAAAATACAGACATATTAAAATACAGTTTATGGAATTCGCCATAAAATCATGTAATGTTAGAGACTGCGTTTCGCATCATTCCTTTTGTCCGTTCCTTAGCATCTTAAGTCCATCTTGTAGTATGGTCTCTCACTTGGCGATCTCTCTCACTTGGCGATCTCTCTCACTTGGAGGTCTCTCTCACTTGGGGAGTGGTCTCTCTCACTTAGGGGGGGGTCTCTCTCACTTGGAGGGGGGTCTCTCAGTTCAGCATCTTATTAAATAATACTATTTAATATATCTATATATTTCGAGTATACTTAGTGGTTGATATTGTTGCGGCCTTAATTACCCTCCGATGATTGTTGGTCCTTAATTAAGACCAAGCAACTCTCCCATCAACATCTGTAGCATTTGTTACGATAACGCGCGCTAAGATAACATACGATATCATTCCAAACGCGAACTACTAGTGGAGAGGCAGAGTGTGTGTACTGGCACTTGACTACTGCTACAGTGACTCGTTTACAACATGAACTACAGCGGTGCCAAGACATGAGCTACAGCGGTGCCACCCTTGTAACCTTGTCTTCAGCTGTTGACAAGTCAGGCGGAATTGTGCCTTCTTTCGCGAGCTTAGTGTTGATGAACACATTGGGCAGCCATGATTAGACACCTTAATTATAACACTTGACAGTGAATTAATACACCTGGCAGTAAATCAAGACACCTGGCAGTGAATCTAGACACCTGGCAGTGAATCTAGACACCTGGCAGTGAATCTAGACACCTGGAAATGAATTTAGACACCTGGCAGTGAATCTAGACACCTGGCAGTGAGCCAATACACCTGGGGGCCCGAGGAGCAGGAAGTGCTGGCAGGTATGTAGAGGTAAACACCCTTCAAGGTCGGGTCTTTCTTTACCTGTTGACTCGACGCTTCGCTTCCCATGAGGCTTTGTCGTGAGTCCTGTACTGAGGCAGGTGTTGAAGAGGCAGGTGTTGAAGAGGCAGGTGTTTAACTGGATGTAGGTAGTGCTCTCTCCGAGGTTGTAGGGGTCTCGGTTTGTTCTCACGGGGCACAGTTGTTTTTCTTTCCAAGGCAGATGTTGAAGAGTCTCTCTGCTTCTTGTCTCTGAAGCACGTGTTGTAGGGGGCAGGTGTTGTTCTCCCCCGAAGCAGGTGTTGGAGTGGCTCAGTTTGGAGGTTCTCGTTGACCCTGTATGTACGAGATCCTTACCTTGTGTGGGGAGTCTCCTGCAGGCTGTTTGTTGAGCTCATTAAGTAGTCCTTAATTATATTATCATTCATTGCTTTAATTTGTTGGGCTTCTGGGTGCTGTTTGAAGTGTTTTTGTTGAACAAGTTAATTGGAGATAATTGGAGGTCTCCAATTATTGGCCACACAGATGTTAGAACTTTTCTGGTATTAGAGCTGTTAATTAGAACTTTTCTGGTATTAGAACTGTTAATTAGAACTTTTCTGGTATTAGAACTGTTAATTAGAACTTTTCTGGTATTAGAGCTGTTAATTAGAACTTTTCTGGTATTAGAGCTGTTAATTAGAACTTTTCTGGTATTAGAGATGTTAATTAGAACTTTTCTGGTATTAGAGCTGTTAATTAGTGAAATAGCTTAGACGGGCATTTTTTTTTTTTGTTCAATACTTCGCTGGACTGGTTACTGAAGAGTGGAGAACTACCGGACAGCTAGACGAAAGCAAATGTTATTTTTGTATACAAGTATGAGGGACAGACAAGATGTCTTAAACTGTAACCTTGTCATGACTACGCTGCTAGCTCCTAGAGGCCTTAATCAGCATGCTAGGAAAACACTTACAAGTGGCTCGTTGTGTGATAAAGCTTCTACTTGGATTCATAGACAGGAAGTCTTGGCTGGCAAATTTGCCGACGACTTTTGTTCTCGAACCACAACGCTGTAAACAGCCCGTCCTCATAAATAAAGGCCAAAGTCCATTCCATGCACCCGCCAACCCCCCCTGTTTATGAATGACAAACGGTTTACACACGACTCTCAACTGATGACATCCGAACACTTCTCAAACAAACAGACGTCTGAACACTTATCAAACACTTCTCTGACAACTTTTGTTCGAACCCCAACGCTGTAAATGCTTCACTCACGTACTACAAATACAAATAATCGCCAACAGAACCTAAACACCTAACCTAACCAATGCCTAAATAAGCACAGTATGGTAATATATGGCAATATTAAGTTATATTTCAGAAAATTCCTATTTTGAATGAACAGCATGTTAAAATTAACGAATGCGTCTTTGGGGTCGACCGCTGGATGGAATGGACTTATTCTGTGGACTGGATGATAAAAACAGAGGTTGGACATAATACTGGTATCTGGAATCTACTGAAATCGACTTGAGAATGGTCCAGGACGGACCGAAACGTCGTCGTCCCTTCACCTTCTAGTGTGTGGTCTGGTCAATTTACTTTAGCCACGTTATTGTGACTCATCGCCTGCACTGGTATCTGAACCTAAAGGGTTGAGCTACGACGAAGTGAAGTCGAGATAACTAGACCTGACCATGCTGGCAGGCAGGCAAGAGACGACAGTATCAGACACAAGTACAGGTAGAGTAGCCGAAGACCAGAGAACACGAGTGGAAACTACAGACGCAGAAGAGACCTGGAAATGTCAGAAAGAACTTCTTGATTGTGTGTTGTGATGGTCGCCAGGATCTGTAAGGTCACCCAACCAACACACACACCATAACATCAGCGACATAGGAATGTAACCAAGGAATCACTGAAAGTATTATAAAACACCTTGGTCAGACCAGCACTCGGCATGAATGTAAACCATCGTCAAACACTCGACTAATACTGAAAGTCATGAGTCTCTCCTACAAGGCTGGAACCTTAATTAAGAGAACGGGATTGCCTAAAGTGGCCAACCGACCCACCCCACCCCACCCTAAACTGGGGTACATGCACTGACTAAACAAACTGAATATTGCATCACGAAGAAAAAAGAAGAGACGCACCAAGCGTGGACATGATCACAACAATACGATAAGACACACCGTGGACCAGGCTGGAATATTGAGTATGGAGCGTGACAATAGATGGTGAGGAGGGGTTTAATATGAACTGTTCTCCCGTGCAAATTCTTTGTCGAATCTGGCCTTAGTTGTGGATGGAGGTGGCTTCCAAAACTTCTTCCTCCACTACATTCCACCTGTTGACTCTCCACACAGGTGTAAGCGTACTTCCTTACATTCCATCGACTCATTTGTGTTTCCAGCTTCCACTTGTTTCTTGTCATATTTTTCTCAATTGGAAGAGACTGCCCTTGTTCACTGTGTCAATTCCCATCCGTATCTTGTATGTTGCAATCATATCCCACTCTGTTTCTTTCACCTTCTGCTGGAAGAGGAACTACTGGAATCCCACCCACATTCCACCCACAGGGGAGCCGGTGGCTGAGCGGACAGAACACTGGACGCGTGATCCTGTGGTCCCAGGTTCGATCCCGGGCGCCGGTGAGAAACAATGGGCAGAGTGTCTTTCACCCTGATGCCCCTGTTACGTAGCAGTAAATAAGTACCTGGGTGTTAGTCAGCTGTCACGGGTTGTTTCCTGGGGATGGAGGCCTGGTCGAGGACCGGGCCGCGGGGACACTAAGCCCCGAAATCTTCTCAAGATAACCACACAAACACACGTCCGAGCACTCATGGGCGTCTCTACAGACATACACACCTTGTAGTTACGTATATATTATACAAGCATCAAGTTACCCCTCGGAGGATATCGTATAGAATATCAATATCTCACTAATGACGCAACGTCTTGGGTGTGTGTGTGTGTGTGTGTGTGTGTGTGTGTGTGTGTGTGTGTGTGTGTGTGTGTGTGTGTGTGTGTGTGTGTGTGTGTGTGTACTCGCCTAGTTGTGCTTGCGGGGGTTGAGCTCTGGCTCTTTGGTCCCGCCTCTCAACCGTCAATCAACAGGTGTACAGGTTCCTGAGCCTATTGGGCTCAGGAACCCAATGTGTGTGTATCACAACAAATAATGTTTTTCCAAATTTTCACAACAAATCATGTTTTTCCATCTAAGTGTGCACAATGCCAACACCAATAGCTTCCTTCCTCAGTCGCCGCCTTGTTCTGTACAAGAACCCTGTTATCTTGCTGATGATTATACAACTCTTCCAACGGTAAACTTGAGGAATATCTTCGCCATTAATGTTCACGGGTCAACCCTGGGACTGGGCCCTTGACAGGTCAACCCTGGTACTGGACCCTTGACAGGTCAGCCCTGGTACTGGGTCCTTCACAGGTCAACCCTGGTACTGGGCCCACTACCCACACGCGTCCTCCCTTCACAGCTGTGTGTCGGACGAGTCCCTCTCATATTCTGGGTATTAAGGAAACCCTCATTCACGTTCCTCTTCGTTCACGTTCCTCTTCCTTCACGTTCCTCTTCCTTCACGTTCCTCTTCCTTCACGTTCCTCTTCCTCTCATTCCAAAACGCTGAAACACGGAGCTCAATAAACAAGAAATGTGTCGTGTAGCGAGAATAGAAATACTGATTCCTTTTTCCATCTCGTCGAGGAGGCATGCGAGAGCCTCACTTCATGCAGGAGCGGAGTTCAATCCCCCGATGTTGGAAATGGTTGGGCACCGTTCCTGTTCTCCTTGTCCTCATATCCCGCCTCCCTGTCCTCATAAGTTGTTTAAGATTCGCTACCAGGAACAAAAAAGCTCCAAGTAGCACAGGTTATGGTGAGCTCGTAGTGGACTTACCTGGCACAGGAGCGGGGCAAGTACCACGGGCTATGGTGAGCCCGTAGTGGACTTACCTGGCACAGGAGCGGGGCAAGTACCACGGGCTATGGTGAGCCCGTAGTGGACTTACCTGGCACAGGAGCGGGGCAAGTAGCACGGGCTATGGTGAGCCCGTAGTGGACTTGCTGTATACCTCATACGTCTTCCATGTCCTGCACAGCCTTTCTGGCTTAGTGATCTTAGTTCTTCGTCTCGCCGCGACGTTCTCCGCTTCTTGAGACATTCTCGCGCCTCCGGAATGAGTCGTTCTCGTGCAGCATAAATCACTTCCTTTACCGGTTCGACCTCCGTCTCCTCCAGCCTTCATATAAACATTACGTTGGTTATAATTGAGGAAATCCTCACATTTAGATATATGGTATTTTCTTTGATAATGGGTTATGTATCTGACCTTGTGTTTCTCTTTGGTTGGTATGGCGACAGTCTCGTTTCCTGCAACCCAGCGTTCGGTTCCCGTTGGTCCATGTGATTGGGCAGCATTCCTTCCCTTCTTCCTCATGTCCCAGCTCCTCTCTTCTGTTCGCATATCCCTTCCATGTGCTCTGTTGTCATACTAGCTTATCGCTATCTCCTGACCAATCTCATCAATCTTGTATATCTCCATTTTTGTATTTAACCATTGTATATGCTTTTCCAACTCAGTTATATCCAGGTACTGTATACCTGCCAGACCCCACAACCATACGAACAAATCCACAAATACCGTGGCGAAGATTCGAACCTTAACCGATCCCACAACCATACCTTAACTGGTCCTCTTAGTTGAGTAGAGTTCAGACCCCTACAACCAAAGTCCTCTCATCCAGTCAGCTCCTCAGGGCTCAGAGAGAGGTATAAGCAGCCAGCTCAAGTGTTGCAATATACTTTGTCTAATGCTTTACTTCCTCACGATCGGTTTATGCCGCGGCCGGCTGAGAATCACTTCAGGAATCTCCAAGCAAGATTGGGTCACACTCCGGTATGATCCAACCTTTTCCGGCCGAGTATAAGGTAGAAGTGTGTGTGGTAATGGCCCGAGGCCAGATTCACCAAGCAGTTACGCGAGTACTTACGAACCTGTACATCTTTTCTCAATCTTTGGCGGCTTTGTTTAACAGTTAATGAGCTCCGAAGCACCAGGAGGCTGTTTATAACATTAACAACAGTTGACTGGCAAGTTTTCATGCTTGTAAATTGTTGAATAAATGTAACCAAAGCCGTCAAAGATTGAGGAAAGATGTACACGTTCGCAAGTACTCGCGTAACTGCTTCGTGAATCTGGCCTCTGAGTAGTGGTTACAACCAACCAATCACGGACTTGGTCTGGCAACCACACGACGCAGCCTCTACTCTCCCACAACATTAACCACCACTAACCCCATGCACCACCACCACTAACCCCACGCACCACCACCACTAACCCCACACACCACCACCACTATATTACAAAACGATTATTTCCATTATTATTACGGGTCGGGCTATGCAATTGAAAATGTTATTGCAAGGCACTGGCATTGCAACTGGTGTTACCATCATCGCTGATCTTGCAAGTAAGTAGCAAGATCTGAGGTAAGGGCTGAAGAAAAAGGGAGATTATCTTTGTCGCGAGAATGAAAATAATCCTTGACTGAGAGAGAATAGGGATGGAAGGATTGGGGATGGAAGACTAGAGACGCAAGGATAAAGATGACAAACTGAGGCTGAAATGATTGCAATGAAATAATACGGATGAACAAAATAAGGAATGGACAAATAAGAATGAAAGGCAGAGAGTGAAAATGAGAGAGAAACAGACGTATTTACTCTGTCACTTTAGAATAAATATATTTCTCAGTACGCGATGTACTGGGACAGGAGACCATTGATACCTGTCACAGAGACGTCAGAAAAAAAACTTTAGTGCGTCAGAGCTGTCAATATGTGGAACAGGTTAGTCGTAGAAGTCATTGAAGCTAACTCGATTCAAAGTTTTAAATAGAAATATGAAAAATATGTGTGAGAAATGAGTCATTGCATTAATCTAAGAACGTTCGAAAGGCGGGGCCAGGAGCCTAGGTCGACCCTGCAAGCACAGCTAGGTGAGTACACACACACACACACACACGCACACACACACACACACACACACACACACACACACACACACACACACACACACACACACACTTGTGCGCTGGAACTATCGGGCCTTGAGACACAAACGACGGTACGCCATACGCATTTCTATCTCCCTAAGCGTACACAAAGAAACAAAATTCTGACTAGTGACAAACTGAATTGTCTAGTAAAAAATTTAAGTCTTAGATCAGAGGGCAAGCGAATCGTCCCATCTAACCTTGAAGGCAATGGGTATAATTTTACCAAACGAGGCTTGGTGTGTCGTGACCTTCAAAGGGGGGCGGGGGAGAGATGGAGGGATGCTCAGGGCTCTGAGGAATTCAGGTACGCAGATCCCTGAGGAAGAGGAAGGAAGCCATTACGATTAAATTGCTCTTGGAAGGGATCAGGATTTGGCATGGGAGGGGTAAGGAATAGTACCCAACCACTTGGAGGGTCGGGGATCGAACGCCGACCTGCAAGAAGCGAGACCGTGGCTCACCTCACTGAGCAGACCTTCTGCACAACTTTGCCTGTCTCTAGTCATCTGGGCTTCCCAGCGGAAGATGGCAGATGTAGTTACAGTCCGCTAAAGAGTCGTTTAGTGACCTAACGCTACACATCAGTGTTACCAGCTTCAATTACTACCAACATTCTTGAGACAATAACCTCACAACAAATTACAGCATTTGTTGCTATCGGTTACTGTGTGCTCAACAATATGGCTTCAATAAAGTTGAAGCCATATTGAATGGCTGCACTGTATCTTTAACATACACAAGAATGGAAATGGCGACTGCTACGAGGCTCACCATAGCCCGTGCTACATGGACGTTTCGTTCTGAGCAGCTGAATCTAAAACTACAACAACGACTGCTACGAGGCTCGTTGATCTGTTGCCAGCATGATCGATGCTCATGCTGGATGTTCCATTCTCAAGAACATCGCTCCATCAGCGATCATTCTTCCTTACGCTTACCCGCTCATGGAACATGTGCGCTCGGCGTGCACCGTATATAAGCCCAGGCTCTCAACTGATCATATGAAAGCTCGGGCACAGTGTTCACTCTAACTTCATCCTGTTATTAATTAACATGATTGTTATTTATCACTAAAAGCATTTATTCCAAATGGAAAAGCTAGTAAGTTCGTCGAATATGGGAGAATAGCTTTCATCTTGATGTTTAATGAGAAACAGCAGTAAAGAGAGAGAGAGAGACAGACAGATAGACAGACATTACAAATCATTATACCAGCACCTACGTGGCTGTGGGCCCTGCGGAAAGGCGCCACCACCAGCTATTAATTTTAAGCACGAGTAAGACCCGCTATCCTTGAGGAGCCATCACCACCCTTGCCAGCCTATCCACCACCACGCGTGATAGCCTATCCACTACCACTGACAGCCTATCCATCAACTCGTACAACCATCCTGGCTGCAGTCGACCCTCATCAACACAGGTCAAATGCACATTAATCCACCCACGAAATCCCTATCCCCCGAATGCAAAACACTTTGTCCACGACTCAAAACCTATTTTCGAAATTTCTCAAACAATCCCCCTCTTCCTGTGTTCGAATTGCACCTCCATAAATGATTTAATCACACACCAACACATACAAATAATCGTCCAAAAGAAACTTAAAGAAATAAACATCATCTAGACCTAAGTATACACCACATTCTAATACACAAAAGCATTAATTTGTATTTGAGAATATGTCAGTTTTGAACATACCTTGCGCTAGAGTTGATGACCTCGGCCTTCGGGCTGGCCGGAGCTCCGATATATTACAATGATTTGAATTACAAATGGTTGAAGCTCGATTTTTGGGAAGTGCATCTAGGTGAGTACATTTGGGGAAGTACTCACCTAGTTGTGCTTGCGGGGGTTGAGCTTCGGGTCTTTGGTCCCGCCTCTCAACTGTCAATCAACCGAAGTACGGATTCCCGAGCCTATTGGGCTCTATGTCATATCTACATTTGAAACTGTTTATGGAGTCAGCCTCCACCACATCACTGCCTAATGGATTCCATATGTTAACTACTCTGACTCTAGTTAATGACTGACTCTGTGACTGACATAGCGGGAAGTGGATCTAAGTGATCGCATCTAGAGAAGTGCATCTAGGTGACCATCTAGGAGAGTACAAGTAGGTGAGTCCGTCAGGTTGGGAAGGTCCGGTGGAGCAGCAAGATATCAGTTATGACGTCACTGGAGACTCCCGGCTGTATATGTTTGTTGTGCATTGTTGAGCGCAGCGCTGATGTTAATTGCTGACTCACACTATTATTGGAATGATGTGCAACATAGGGACAGAATGGGGACAATCACATGTCGTTAGCATATACCACTTTGTACGAAAGCATGACTGAGTGCTTAGACATCAAATTTGATATTTGGCTATTGTGGGCTAAACTACTAACGACGATCAAAACAAACAGGAAATCCTCCATTGGTTTCTTCGAACCAATAGCCAGGAAACCCACTAAAAGTCCTTCTGGGTTGGTATGTTGATATTGAGGCTTCGGGTCAGGCGCCGGACCAGAGTAGCCTAGTCCTCACCCACAACACGATTCAACAATTGCTTTTGCATTCTGGTCTCGAGTTACTGCCGGGTGCGCAGAGGCGATCGTAGTGAGGGAATGGTGTTCCTCCTTGAGTAAGATTCACACCCAGGACCTCCACCTCCTGGGGAAGAGGTCAGGGTGCTGCGTGATACCCATTGGGGGGCTTCTCTCCCCTTAGGGATGAGCAAGTTCCCCCGAGGCTGTGTTGGGAAGTCAAGCTGAGTCGTAGATTTTACCCAGATATGTATTGCTGCAGCTTAAGATATTCTCACAAACAATTACAGGAAAAGCAGAATATTTTCGTCACAATGGAGTTGATGCCAGAGAGGGCTATTGTCCTCTCGTCGCTAGAGGAAAGGATATTAAGAAATGGTGACATTCGTACAACTGAAGGAAATATGTGACACAGACCAAAGGGTCAATTGGTACGCTCTATAGACCACTGACTCATGAGTTGCAGTGTTCCTGCAATCCAGCTTATATTAGATAAATACTGACAAACATCAACGCGTCAGTACGTCATCGAGCACAGCGCAGCTGACAGTCAGTCTTTCATAATATTTAATAAGAAAGCTATTTTTTATAATAAATGAATATTATTAATAAAGTTTAAGCTTATTCATAGTAACGTTTGATTACGTTACTTTGGTTAGGTTAGGTTGAGTTTAGCTCGGTTAGGCTAGGTTAAGTTTAGCTCGTTAGATTAGGTTTTGATGGTTAGGTTAGATTTAGTTGGTTAGGCTAGGTTTAGTGAGTCGGGTTAGGGTTAGTTGGCTACGGTTAAATTTAGTTGGTTAGATTAGTTTTAGCAGGGGAGAGAGAGAGAGAGAGAGAGGGGGGAAGGGAGGGAGGGTGGGGTTAGGGGTTGCAGAGCTGAAGCTGAAGAACATCTTGCTAAAAGGACAAATGTAGGAAACAACTGTAGGTTGCAAAGAGGAGTTAGGAACGCGGTAAGTGGGTGGGTTGGGGGGAGGGAATGGGGCTGTTGCGTAGAGTGGAAGAAGGTGATGGGGGGGGGGGAGATGCTAAAAAGAGGGGGGGGGCGTGATTGAGGAGAGGGCCGCCATGTGGTTCACCTTGTGGATTGCATCATGGAGGTCTTCAAGAGAACGGGTACTCTGTAAACTTGTATTCAAAGGCCGCTCAACACATTCAACGCGGAAAAAAAAACAGAGAGCAACTGTGGAATATTTGCCTAGTCGTTCTCATCATCTTCAACACATCTGAAGAGGCTAACCTCTTGCCTCCGGAGCCACAATAAAGAGCTGAAGCAAATACGCGTTAATGTCTCTTGAGGTTCGCTACACGAGATGGGTCTCTCATTCCGAGTTCCCCCGAGGACCTAGCACAGCGATATACCTTTCCTAGGATACAACTACCAGGTGAACAGAAGCATCAGAGGAAAGCGTTGTGTGTATAGAATCACAAGCGACCAGGAAGCCTGGTCAGAGACCGGGCCGCGGGGATCTTGACCTCCTGGAAACCTCGCAGTGCAAGATAAGGTAGCCTCGTGAGTGTCCACGTACCTGTGTCAACAACTCGCACCAAAACTAAATCCCTCGCTGCTTTTTGCTGCGTTATTTTACGAGGGAAGACTTGACGTTACTGAGACACTCCGCCACTCAGGACCGCCAAAGCCGTTACCGACCACAACAACCAAGGCAGCGATAGAATTCATCACACACTTTGGAAACTAATGGTAAATAGACACCAAGGAAACTTGTAAATAACACTACACAAAAATCAATCGATAATAACACATGACAACCTCATAGACAACACATGAACAAGGTCAGAATGCTGGGGACTCGAGCAATAGTCATGAAAACACAAATAAATGCTAGAATAAACAAAGCAAAAACAGCATTAGGTAAAGAAGGAAGACATCGGTAATCTCGGCACGGACACACAGGGCTCTGGTCGGGTCGCATCTTGAATAACCTCCAGTACCACTACAGTTATGAAGAGATGCAAAACGACGTCTATCGTATCACCAAACAGTCCAGGAACTCCAAGAATTGCTGAACATATAACCCCTGGACACAAGACCACGACAAGAGGCTACCACAGCGTGGAATACGACCAGTTGATAGTAAGATTACTCCAAGATGAGACGCATTGCCCCCACCCCCACAGCTGGTGGCCCAAGAGCTTAGATCTACTCCAGGATAACGAAGCTCCACTATATATAACCCCCCAACATAAAAGGCAAACCGGAAAACCGGCATGCAAAAAGGTGACGCTGCAGAGGACAGCAAAATATGTACACAAAAACATCTTATTTTGAACACAAGGACGCTCCGAAATATAAATGCATATTCACGTATATTGACATACAATGAGAACGTCTCCAGTCACCGCAGCTCCTGGCTAAAGAAAACATTCTTACCTATGACCTATGTCTTACTCTATGACACCAACCACACAGCACAGGATGAGCCAGGCGGACAGTCAGACTACTCGCTGTTGTTATTTTAGATACAGCTACTCGGAAGAAAAAGTTCCAAGTAGCACGGGCTATGGTGAGCCCGTAACTCCCAGCCTACTCTCATCACTCACTCTATATGCCATATTTATGCAACATTTCGTTCACCTGTGCCTGTCCTACCTCCCACGGGGCGTTATTCTTCATCAATTGCCAATGTTGCCAGATTGGGCTACAAATAGCGAATTGGGCTACTTTTGAGAGCCCCGCGCTCCCAAATTTTTAATTTCGCTACTTGGTACTTTTTGGGCTAATTTAAAAGCAAGATGTGCTAATTTGGGCTATTAATGTTAAGAATGTACGATTGCGAGTTACATGAAAGTAACTAAGCTATAAATAATTGTAATTAATAATAATTGTAAATATTAATTAATACTAAATAATATTATTTAATAAATTAGTCCCAATTCAATGCAGAGTTTTCTTCCAAACACAGAAACTTGTAAATATAAATACAAGATAATAGATAGATCGATAAATAAATAGACAACTTTCAAATATTGCACCAAGTAATGGCGAGAGGAAAAAACTAGACAGTATACATTACTTTTGAAATTAATAATGGATGAATGGTAATAAATTGGTGTATGTTTGTATGTATACCAGACAAAGTCCATTTAATGGCAGAATTTAGCAATTTTGTGTAAAAACTTTTATATCATATTATTAACTATAACAGTAATCGAAAAAAGTCATAATTTGTATATACAAGAGATGAAACAGAGCCATGAGCTAGAGCGATGTGCTGAGTCCATAAGGAGGCCGAGCTTCCAGAAATACCTTCCTGTGATTGGCTGTTGCAGGGAATACCAACACTCTTTTATGAATCAAATTTAAACTAAGAAATAGGCCCTTGTGCACAACAACAAAGTTGTTGTGAAAAAGAACAACAATTTCTGTTTTGCACCTGACAGAAATCTCCATTTAACTGAATAATTTACTCGAATAAGAGGGCAGAGCAGCGTATCATTATTTGTGACAAGGCAACCCCCAATAATAACGTCTCACGTTAGGTAGCCAGTCCATTTTTATGTAGCATTTGTTATATCCTGCAATATTTAATTATCACTTTATTAGCACTTTAAATAACTAACACTTCACTTTTTTGGGTAAATTAAAGTTAAAGCAGAATTCCATAAGCAGGGACTAGTGGGCTGAACTAAGATGATTTACTAAGTGGATGGCACCTATAACTGATCCCTTCCTGTGATTGGCTGTTGTGTGAATGTCAACAAAGAGTTTCTACCAATGATATGCCATTTATTATGCACCCCATACCACTTGTGGGCAGAGCTTGGAACCTCCTACCCGAGCACAACAACCCGCCTTATGGGTTGCTGTTTGGCTATTTATAGTGCGTTGGAAAAAAACTAGATGGCGTTAGTTGTATTTTGTGGGGTAATTTGTTATAAGTGTAATTTGATGTCAACAGATGGCGTAAGCTGTATCTTATGGCCACTGTTGACCAGCCAGTTGATAGTGTTCTCTTCTGCCGACAGATGGCATCAGCTGTGTTATTATTATTTTATTAATATTATTACATTAATAATAATGTATTATTATTACTTTAAACGCTGATCTATACGTCTGGTAGCTTATAATAAGGTTTTATACCATGCTGGTATTAGGTAACTAGAATTCTGCAATTACTTTTTTTAATCTACTGTTGAGGATATGTAAAACAAATGTAAGGTTTTGAGGCTAAGTAACGAAGATAGTTACAAGATACGAGCCAGATGGTGTTGAGATTGCAAAAGGAATTATGATAAGAACTTAAGCCAAAAAATCAATGCATAAATGTTCGCAAATATGAGACTGGGATTTATTTCTCGAAAAGATAGCAATAAAATACGCTACTAGTTCTTTATTTTTAAAATTAAGACCAGGGATTCTGTCTAACGAAGCTGCAAGCTAAAACATCGTTATCCTATAATGTTCATCTGTAGCTTGACCCTAAATACTCGTTTTTAAACGAATTTATTGTTAGAGTTCATTAGGAATCAACGTTGTTGAAGGCAGAGTGTCCAACAAATACCTTCCTGTGATTGGCTGTTGCGGGGAATGCCAACGCTTATATGAATAAAATGCAAAATAAGAAATACGTCATTTTGCTCAATAACCTTGTTGTTATACAAAAGAACAACAATTTCTGTTTTATACAAGACATAAATTTCCATCTAACTGAATAATGTAGACCAATAAGAGGGCGGAGGCATTGTATCGCCGATATTATTTGCGTGAGGCAACACCCTCTGGTGACGTCACAAGTTAGGTAGCCAGCCCATGTTTCTGTAACACTCGTTACATCCTGCAGTATTTAATTATCAATATATTAATGCTTTTAAATACTTAACATTTCACATTTTACGTAGATTAAAGTTGAAGCAGAATGTCATAAGCAAGGATGGTGTGCTGAATAAAGATGATTTATTAAGTGGATGGAGCCTTTAGCTGATCCCTTCCTGTGATTGGCTGTTGCAGGGAATGCCAACACTCTTTTTATGAATCAAATTTAAACTAAGAAATAGGTCCTTGTGCACAACAACAAAGTTGTTGTGAAAAAGAACAACAATTTCTGTTTTGCACCTGACAGAAATCTCCATTTAACTGAATAATTTACTCGAATAAGAGGGCAGAGCAGCGTATCATTATTTGTGTCAAGGCAACCCCCAATAATAACGTCTCACGTTAGGTAGCCAGCCCATTTTTATATAGCATCTGTTATATCCTGCAATATTTAATTATCACTTTATTAGCACTTTAAATAACTAACACTTCACTTTTTTGGGTAAATTAAAGTTAAAGCAGAATTCCATAAGCAGGGCTAGTGGGCTGAACTAAGATGATTTACTAAGTGGATGGCACCTATAGCTGATCCCTTCCTGTGATTGGCTGTGGTGTGAATGTCAACAAAGAATGTCTACCAATGATATGCCATTTATTATGCACCCCATCCCTCTTGTGGGCGGAGCTTGGAACCTCCTACCCGAGCACAACAACCCGCCTTATGGGTTGCTGTTTGGCTATTTTATAGTGCGTTGGAAAAAAACTAGATGGCGTTAGTTGTTTTTCCAGGGTAATTTGTTATAAGTGTAATTTGATGTCAACAGATGGCGTAAGCTGTACCTTATGGCCACTATTGACCAGCCAGTTGATAGTGTTCTCTTTTGCCGACAGATGGCATCAGCTGTGTTATTATTACTTCCGAATTCCCTTTTAAACACTGATCTACAAATCCCTTGGCTTATGATAAGGTGTTATACCATTTATGATAAGTATTAGATAACTGGAGTTACGCAATTACTTTTATTTATCAACTGTTCAGGATATCATCATATAGCGTCTGGTTAGGACGTACTGCTCTCGATTGATGAAGATTAAGCCACCCAAGAGGTGGCACGGGCATGAATAGCCCGTAAATACTGCTCTCGTAATATTATTCAGGGGGGTGGGGGAACTATCAAGTGAAAGCGCCAAGCCATTACGACTATATAGCACTCGGAAGGGATCAGGATACGGATTTGGGATGGAACAGGGGAAAGGAATTTTGCCCAACCTCTTGGGCGGTCGGGGATTGAACGCGGACCTGTAGGAAACGAGACCATCGCTCTACCGTCCAGCCCAAGTGGTTAAGCGTAATATTATTAAAACAACAATTTATGCATATAATAACAGCATTTCACACTAAAAATACTTGGATATATCGAAATTTGGTAGTGAATTCCAATCTAGGAATCTCCTATGACTAAACTGTACTTTTTAATTATTTTTATGTACTTACTACTTATTATTAAATTATTAAGTACTTACTATAATAATTAAATAAATTATTTTATTTAATATTTAAATTAAATGATAAAATAATAGGTAATAATCATTGTGTAGGGGGACAGGCAGCCAGTGTGTATATATACATGTTAGGCTTACACCAAGATCCCACAAAGGTGCCACAAAGGTGCCAAATTAAAGACTGGGAGCTGCCGGGGCGGGCCCAAGGGCTGCTGGCGGCCCTGGCCAGGCTGAACTTCCGCGCTCTTATAATCACCATTGTTTAATAATCTTCACAGGGAGAAACAACTGTAAATATAGAAATAGTTTATTACAACATACACGGTAAAGAAAACAGCTCGGAAACTAAGGAAATAAAGCTGCCGAAAAAACATTAAAAGTCCATTTCAAGTTCAAGTATGTTTATTGTCGGTTCGTTCATGCTAGGCTTGCAGTTACACAACTGGTCGGGGTTCTGGGCGCATAATAAACCACCACTCATTGGTTGAATAGGGGATGAACTATCCACCTCTGGCGGCAAAAAATCAATATATTGATTCTATACAATATATTGATCTTCCTACCAACAACAATATATATATATATATATATATATATATATATATATTTATTTATTTATTTATTTGAAAAACAACACAGTGTGGTGTACCATTAGAGGTGTGAGACAGTTGATGGGTTGATATCGGAGTGTTTAGCATCACGGAAAGACATGTTGAATTAGTGCTAATATATGCTAATTAGTCAGCGGCTTCAAAGACCCGAGTGGGGGGGCTATTAAACCCCTCCCATTCTACCCCAACCCCCCCTCCTCTATAACCTCTCCCTACCCCTCCCCCCTCCCCCTACCCTCCCTACACCCCTTTCCAGCACACCCTGCCTACCGCTCCCAGCACACCCCTACCAACACCTTCCTACCAACACCCCCCTCCAAGGTATCGCAACATCCTGCAACAGGCAGCTCCGTCACTCTCTCCCTGCTGTAACTTATCCTTGGAATATAGACTTTCACGCCACAGCTCTCCACAACCACACAAAAAAGAATGCTGGACTTGACCTCTTAAGTTAACATCTGAGATCCTACATTCTACTTCAAGAACGATTGACAAATAATAATCCCAAGGCGATAAGAAAACAGTAGTGGATGTGACCTTTACCCCGGGGTAGTAATAGGGGTGACCTTCCCCTCGGGGTAGTAATAGGGGTGACCTTCCCCTCGGGGTAGTAATAGGGGTGATCTTCACCCCCGGGGTAGTAATAGGGGTGACCTTTCACCCCCGGGGGCTATATAACCTGGGTCTTGAAGAAGGCGCTGGGGTCAAGTTCACGTCTGAGAGCCTCTGAGTCAGGTATTTCCGGTGGGTTGCGCGATGGTGCTGGGAAAAGGGGTCAGTGTCTGTGTGTTCCTTTGTCTGTGTGTTCGTTTGTCTGTGTGTGTGTGTGGGGGGGGGGGATGGGGGATATGTACTAGTCTAGTAGTGCTTGCTGGGATTGACTCCATATGTAACAAGAGAGCAGTACATAGTAGAACAACATGGACAGCTGAACAGCCACAGGCGAGCGGCGCAAGACAATGGAAAATTCACACCTCAGAGAGCGCTAACCAGGCTACAGGTCAACTACGGTCAACGATCACGAGGTTAAACGATGCCGTTCAAGTTCAAGTTCAAGTATGTTTATTGAGATAAGCAATAAATACATCTCAAAGGGATAGAGCAGCTTAGGCTATTTCTACCCCCCCCCCCCCCCAACGATGCCGTCATGATAACTTACGGGGATTAACCCGTCCACGTCAAATGCAAGCCGAAGACCTCAAGTCCAGCTGGATAGGAGAGAGGACATCCAGAGGACACGATAGTGGGAAAATTAGAGTGAGGTGGAAGTGTATTTAAGTACATCATCTCATGAACACATGTGAACAACCGGTATTAGTAAATACGGTTCTCTTGTACTAAGTACCTTACCATTCAATTATCTTTGCCTCTGTTATGGAACGTAGGAATTGTTTTTTTAAAGTGTTAAATAGTCATATTTTCAAGTGCCATTCCAGTGTGTATTAATGGTTCCTGTTTTAGTGATATTGGACTTAACGTCCCCTCTGACTCCTAGTGACATAATGCCCTTATTACCCTGGTACTCCTCCCCCGTCAGTCCCTCAGTGAGATGTGTCAATACTTAGAGTATCCCACCGCTGCTACTAGTGTAATGCCAGATAACAAGAGTACCTCTACTACCATTACCCAGTCGAGGGACAACAGTGACCTTCCCACCTCTGGGTGAGACGACAGTGACCTACCCTCCCTGGGATCAAGATAAAGATGGCTTCTTCACTCTGTTCTTCCTGCCTCTGCCCGCACGTGTGAACCATGAGGCTCCATAATGTGGAAATGGCGTGATAGATGTCTGCTGTAGCCTGTGTGTATGGCTTTGGTTGTTGCCTGCAAGATGGAACTGTGTGTGTTGACACTGGTGTTGGAGCTGGAGGTAAGTGTTACAGCTGGTGTTGTAAACTCGTGGTGGAATGGCAGATTCCTCGCCCGAAGGGGTTCTTGTGGCTCGACCTGTAATTGTCGCCTTCCTCCCGTTTCTCGTAATTATTTACTTTTTCCGCTATCTTTTTCTCTTGCGTTCCGGCGAATATTTTTGGGGGGCGATTTCGTGACGTAATCGCATGTATACTCTTCGGCTCATGCTATCTCGCTTTTCTTGCTCGTCTTCCTTCCTGTTCTCCTGTTTCTTTTAGACTGCGGCCGTGTCAGGTTATCTTAAGATGATTTCGGGGCTTTAGTGTCCCCTCGGCCCGGTCCTCGACCAGGTCTCCACCCCCAGGAAGCAGCCCGTGACAGCTGACTAACACCCAGGTACCTATTTTACTGCTAGGTAACGGGGGCATAGGGTGAAAGAAACTCTGCCCATTATTTCTCTCCGGCGCCTGGGATCGAACCCGGGACCACAGGATCACAAGTCCAGTGTGCTGTCCGCTCGGCCGACCGGCTCCTGGGAGGGAAGGACTGACATTCGGAAGGCAGTGGAAGGGCGGGTATAAGGGAATAGGAGGAACATGGTTGTTGAAAGACCTGTGTTAGTTGAAAGTCGTATTAATATGTTATGTGAAGATTCGTCGGGGGGTCGCTTTAGCACCATGTCCAGTGGCGTTCATTTCATTTATGAAACCCATTCCCGCCATTGTTAGGCGCCATGTACCCAACAGCATCTATTATTAAAAGTTTAGTGAGGCTAGCCCCAGGCATCTGGCTTCCAAACTCGAGCAGACAAACACGCTTTCTAATTTGTAGATATAGTTATTTGATGTTCATTATCTCCATACTTTTTAAATGATTAAATCTTTAAAACCTTGATATTTAAGTTAATTCTGAATGAGTTAATCAGCACAAGAGACTGAAGGCGACATTATAACCAAAGTCAACACAAGTGTTCAGCCGCCTGGCTTCTCTTCCCTGCGCTGCCGACACACACTACGAAATAGAGACGGGAGCATTTGTGCTGAACCTTTGAAGAACAGGGAACCAAGAATAGACACCGACGTTATAATGAGCGTCGCCTTGCTCAGACTTGGCTTTATACTAGGTCTTCTTTGATGGTTCCGTTGGTGTGTGTGTGTGTGTGTGTGTTTGGGGGGGGGGGGAGTTGTCACGCTCCGGTGTATGCGCCGCCACAAAGCTGTCGAAGGTTCAGACAAGGATAGTGGTGAATCACCTGATTCAACAATGAATTACGTGCGGAGTGGCAGGCAGCGGCGCCGGACAAGCAACAGAGCAGAACCACGAGAGGCGGGAGAGGGAACATGTTCCAGGGATGAGTAGCAGCAGTTATGGTAGTCGCCTCACAACGGTATAATTCCCAGGCAGGGTGAGGTGCTAGATCATGTTTCCTTACCCTCCTTCGTCTTTGTTCATCTTGTAGTAAATATGTACCGGGGAGAAGGCGACTCTTCTCGGCTGCATCTTCGGGAAAGCCAATCGTTGAACTAGAAGGACCTGAATAATCATAGCAAGTTTCCAATCCCCAAGAATGATAAGGGATTAGGATAGAACGAGCGCGCTCCACGAGCCTGGAAGTCCCATGAAAACAAAAGACAGAAACACCGCGTCTGGCAAAGTGGGGTAACTTTCGACAAAGTGCATCATGAGTCATAGGTTCGATGACGTCTCATTCTCGACCTCTTCAGTAACTTCTACCACAACATCGTGCTAATATTAGAGGCACACTAGAGTCCCAGGATGGTGGTGACCACAGGCGTATTAGCCTAGCCTCCTACACACGAATGCTAAAGTTGACGTTTAGAAAAGACCAGGCTCAAAAATCATGCCCAGGAGTTAAATTTCCGATATTTCAGATATTTTGAAAACTGCAGGGGGGTTTGGGGAAAATATGACCCATCGCCGTTCTCAGTAATTAGCATATTTTCGGTATAAAAGGTCGTAATTGAAAACTGCAAATAGGTGCAGAGAGCCAGAATTCGGCTCAAAAATGACGCCCATGAGTCAAATTTCCGATATTCCATATATTTTGAAAACTGCAGGGGGGTTTGGGCAAAATATGACCAATCACCGTTTTCAGTAATTAGCATATTTTCTGTATAAAAAGTCGTAATTGAAAACTACAAATAGGTGCAAAGAGCCAGAATTCGGCTCAAAAATGACGCCCATGAGTCAAATATCCGATATTTCAGATATTTTGAAAACTGCAGGGGGGTTTGGGCAAAATATGACCCATCGCCGTTATCAGTAATTGGCATATTTTCGGTATAAAAAGTCGCAATTGAAAACTGCAAATAGGCGCAGAGATCCAGAATTCGGCTCAAAAATCACGCCCAGGAGTCAAATATCCGATATATCAGATATTTTGAAAATGCAAATAAATATTGATTTCGAAATAGGGCAGTTTTTTTTTCAAACAAATCACAAGGTGGGGGTAAAATAGATGTGGGATAATTGGATCGTTTCAAGTGAAGGTTAGATATATAGATAATGAATCAGTTTGGGAATAATTAACCTCACATGGACCAATAAGAAATGCACTTTCCTTTATTTTTGTGTCATGTTTTCATGAGGCTACGGGAGCTTGCCTCTATTAGACTCTGGGACAGTTTGTTTTGATGGCCTTAGTGAAGAATTAGGTTCATTTTCCATAATTATTATATAGAATTTGAGCTGTGTTAAATCCTACACTCTTCAATAGTCTTGTGGACGTTACTTTTAATACCACAATTCCATGACGGAATTGAGGAAGAGAAGTAGCATTTGCCGATGAATTACTGATACCAATCCCAGCATTTGTGAATATTAAACGGTCCATATGTGGTACTGGTAAATTTTGTCTCTCTCTCTTGCCCCAAACAACATCGACAAAAACTAACTTAAAGATCATATAGTCGGCAATAACAGTGTCGTGTAATTGGTGATTTAATTCACAGATTAATTGACAGTAGTCGAAGTGAAACACAAGTCGACGACTAACTAGTATTCTGATCGTTTATAGATTTCAGCAACAAATTTGGAGTATGGAGGAGCAATATGAATTATACCGGCCATATGAATACGTAAACAACCTCTCATACTCACAGTATGAATATGTTGTTCACGAGTACGTACATCATACAGCTCCAGTATTCGTACTCATCATTGTTCAAAATGACGTTACTGAATGCTGCGACATTCAGCAAGAGTGAGACAAAGTGGTACTGAACAACAATCGTTAATTTGAAGACAAACTACCCCAACTACTATTAAGAGCTACACGGACGCGTTGCGAAGTGAGGGATTGTACTAAGAGTCCACCTCTTAATCCACTTTCCTTCACTGTCGGGTGAGGGACGCTCTTGTCCGGAGAGAGTGTGTCGTATCCTCGTGTCTAAGGAATGATAAAGTGCTTATTGGAATTATATTCATTGACTCGTCTATATTCAGCCACAGCGTGCAATGAACTATGCACTATGCTTCATCTCCCAAGGTGAGAAGTATTTTGATATAAATATATTGCTGTATATTTTTTTTAATTTGAATAGGCTGTGTATTTCTGTCGCTAGGCTGGTGACGTGCTTACAATGTGTTCAAAGCATTGTGTATAGAGTATTTGTTTTACAACCATGTATAGTTTGATTACCAAACTGATTGTTTGATTTGGTAAAGGACTAAATGAGATTGGAATGAATTTTCAGTTATTTTTGTTATCAGTATTTTTTGTAACTGATCTCTCTTGTTCCACGGGTTCATGAGAACTAAAGTGGCTTCTGATAAAGGGCGATATTTGTTCTTAATTCCTTCATGTTGTTGAGGATAGTACAGATGTTGATTTGTTGAGACTGATGACTTCCTATTGCTGCTGTTGGATAACTTGACGTAACGCTAGTTAAGTTGACACTATTCCTCTGCCTAGAGATCAAGGGACATCTTCCTCTTAGGCTTGTCAATGCTTGAATGACTCCCTAATCCTTGAGGAGATGCCGCCCGCCTGTCCCAATTGAGATGTATTGGCGGGCTTTTCTACGGCCAATCAGAGCAACGCCCTTCTGGCAAAGGCCTGTTTTTATTGGCCGAAAAAGCACCACTGTACATGCTTGAACCTTTGCAGTGGTGTGGGGGGATGAGTGTTTTTTTTATTTAGAAGTGGGAAGAGGGGTCGTGACACGGCTCCTTGACCTTCCTAAGATGGGCTAAATATGCAAGTTGTAAGTATTCTAAAGGATGCCATTATTATCGACTGAGAAGGCATGATGTTGGTACCAGGGGTCACAGAGCCCTCCCTACAGATTAGTTTTTTTCTTTTTTTTTCCTACCACAGACGTGGCCACACATTTACAATGCTAACTAACACATACTATATACATTTTCTTCTGTCCTCCATGGACAGGGTGAAAGATTTGTCAAAATACAGTTCAGAGATTTATTGAACCACAGAAGGTGATCGTAGTGCTTTTAAAATGTTAGGCTAAGCTACATACGTAAATACATACACAGATTTATGAATGCATTAATGAGAATTTATAATGATGAAATGTAATTCTGAATGTGTATAAAGTATAAAGCTGATCAAAATAGGAGTGACAGGTTTAGTGGGTTGCTTGACTTTGTACGTTCCTAGTTAAGTTAGCAGGTTGTGTTTTCTAAGTACTGGCAAATCAAGAGAACGTGAGCTACCCACATAGCATAGAAGCCCCGAACTTCGGACCCAACCACCAGTGCGTGAACGGCACGGTCACTCAGCTAGGTGATTAGCCTGTTGTGAATGATGAGTTTTCTCGTAAGGAGTTGGAAGATGTCGTCCTTGACCAGGCTGCTAAACAATTTAATAAAGATAACGACTGTTATAAACAGAGAGAGCGATAATTAACCCACCACTAATAACCAAGGTTTATACCTTCAAGCAGCGTCATAAATAATTAGGGCCTGTTCGTCATAATTGAGTAGCCTCGGGAGGGAGTATATTGTGTGGGCCCCATGTATGGGTTTACTATGTGGATATCAATTTATGCAGAACAAATACACTTCTACACAAGTCATTTTCATTGGAGATTTTTTTGTCTGCAGATGACACTAGGCTGCGATTTGTATTTTTTGTCTGTATCTGATATGAGAATAAGAAAAAGCAGTTATGTAAAGACTGTATAGAGTACAGTCTGTACTGTGCTCTGTTCTGATACAGGTACAGAGCTTTTTACTGCATTTGGACTTGATTTCGTTTAATTGCCTTTTTTTTTTTTTTTTTAGATATATACAAGAGGCCAGGATACGAACCCATGACAAAGCGCTCGCGGAACGCCAGGTGAGTGTCTTACCACTACACCACAGGAGACTGGTGGATCTGATCTGATATTGATCTGTGCATTCTGTTTGACAGGAAATTGAATATTATTACCTGTTAATCCAATTGATCTCATTTTGTATGTTCTCATTCTATGGTCTCACTAATCAAATGCCTTTGCAAAGTCCGCGTATACCACATTTCCGTTATAGTTGTTCTTGTGCTTCCGTAATTTCCTCATTGTCGAGTAGTTGCGAAAGGCATGATCTTCCTGCACTAAATCCACGTTGACCTGGGTTGTAAAAGGCATTGTTCGCCATGTAAATGGAGATCAGACTCCTGATCACTCTTTCAAAAACTTATATTATGTGTGATGGTAGTGGGACTGGTCTATAGTTTTTAGCGAGTGGTTTGCTCCCTACCTTGTGTAGAGGAGCTATATATCTGCTGATTTAAGTGCTTCTCGTATCTCCTCTACATCCAGGCTCTTCTTCTACTACATTGAGTACTCGTGCTACTGGCACTTTACATTTTTGTCAAATTCCTCGTCATGTTGTCAATTTCTCTGTCAAACTCTTCAACGTTCATGTTTGTCGAGGTGCTAAACATAGCCTCATAAACATATTTTTGGATTTCACATGTTTGTATTATAATATTGCCGGAACAACCGTGGACATTTTCAAGAGGAAACTAGATTTATTCCTCCAAGGAGTGCCGGACCAACCGGGCTGTGGTGGGTATGTGGGCCTGCGGGCCGCTCCAAGCAACAGCCTGGTGGACCAAACTCTCACAAGTCGAGCCTGGCCTCGGGCCGGGCTTGGGGAGTAGAAGAACTCCCAGAACCCCATCAACCAGGTATCAACCAGGTTTTCTTGACTACTTGGGTTGGACGGTAGAGTGACGGTCTCGCTTCATGTAGGTCGACGTTCAATCCCCCTCAAACTTATTAAAATAAGTTAATTGTAATAAGCATATTACCGAACATTCTGAGCCGACCGTCCAAGTGGTTTAGTCAATTTATTTTGCACCCAATACCTATCGTGTGGGCGGTAGAGGAAAGGGTTACAGAGGCACATAATGGGCTCAGGGGACTGAACCCCAAAATTCATATAGATAAACAAGTTACAATCTTGATAGTTGGGCACCATTCTTTCACCCTTTTCCTATCCTAAACCCTTATCCACGTATCCCTCCCAAGTGCTGTATATAGCCGTAATAGCTTAGTGTGTTCTGATAATTACCTTAGATGTATGTATGAACCTTCCCTTGTAAATGTAGATAGTGTCAGCAAGGCGGACATTCCGCCGATCACACCTGGTTCTATAGATTGGTAGACTTTTCCTTTCGCGAGTGACGAGGCGCCGGTGTGACGGAGGTCAGGGAGGGGGGGGGGGGGGAAGTGACATGGAAAGGTCACAGGTGTTCTGGTGGAGACGGAAGGTGCTCGCCTCAGAGGGTCGCGGACGCGTAATTATTTTCACACCTGACTGACCCACAGACCTTTGTGCTTACCTGACTGTGGCTGCCTCACAGTAGCTGACTGTGGCTGCCTCACAGTACCTGACTGTGGCTGCCTCACAGTACCTGACTGTGGCTGCCTGACTGTGGCTGCCTGACTGTGGCTGCCTGACTGTGGCTGTCTCGCAGTACCTGACTGTGGCTGTCTCGCAGTACCTGACTGTGGCTGTCTCGCAGTACCTGACTGTGGCTGTCTCGCAGTACCTGACTGTGGCTGTCTCGCAGTACCTGACTGTGGCTGTCTCGCAGTACCTGACTGTGGCTGTCTCGCAGTACCTGACTGTGGCATGTCTCGCAGTACCTGACTGTGGCTGTCTCGCAGTACCTGACTGGACCCTTTATGTCCCGCCTACCAACCTTGTTGTACTACCTGCGTTGTTCCTTAATTATTCACAAGTTGGAATTCTTTGCCGAGTTTGACCTTAAAAATGGTGGATGGAGGTGGCTTCTACAACTTTTTTTCAGTGCAATTCCGCTTGTTGCCCACCGTACAAGGTACAGGTATTTCCTAACATGTCTTTTTCTCTTATGTCCTCTTTCCAAGTTAAAATAAGCCGGTTCTCGTCCGTTTTGTCTATTCGCCTCAGTATTTAGAATGCTGTGATCATGTCCCCTCTCTGTTTCTTGTTTTTTCCAGAGATGTGAGGGTTGGTTTCGTTAATGTTAACATTTGTTCGTAGTTTAGTTCTTTAAGTGAACCTGCTTTACACTGATCTTGTTCAGTGTAAGGTCGAGTTGAACAGGGGTGACGGAGACCATGTTCAGTATAAGACAAGGTTGAACAGGGCGACGGAGACCATGTTCAGTATAAGACAAGGTTGAACAGGGCGACGGAGACCATGTTCAGTATAAGAGAGGGTTGAACAGGGTGACGGAGAACATGTTCACTATAAGACAGGGTTGAACAGGGGTGACGGAGAACATGTTCAGTATAAGATAGGGATGAACAGGGTGACAGAGAACATGTTCAGTATAAGACAGGGTTGAACAGGGGTGACGGAGAACATGTTCAGTATAAGATAGGGATGAACAGGGTGACAGAGAACATGTTCAGTATAAGACAGTGTAAGACATGGGGGATAAAGAGAGAACCTTGACGCCTAAATGAGTTTAATAATTATATAAACATTTTGTTAACGTTATAGACACAATAAAGCGAAGGAGGAGGGGGAGGGGAACCTGTGGCAGGACACCTAAGATGAAACCTGTGGCGGGAACTGAGACTCTGGAGCCGCTACCTGAGACCCTCCCTCCCTCCCCCTCAGCTAGTTGGGCCCAGGAACTAGCACTCGACTCTAGAGTTCACTTAGGTGACCAGACCGTAGAAGGTAAAGGGACGACGACGTTTCGGTCCGTCCTGGACCATTCTCGACTTGAGAATGGTCCAGGACGGACCGAAACGTCGTCGTCCCTTCACCTTCTAGTGTGTAATTACCTAAGTGTAGTTACAGGATGAGAGCTACGCTCGTGGTGTCCCGTCTTCCCAGCACTCTTTGTCATATAACGCTTTGAGACTACTGACGGTCTTGGCCTCCACCACCTTCTCACCTAACTTGTTCCAACCGTCTACCACTCTGTTTGCGAAAGTGAATTTTCCATCTCAGTGTGGTCTGGTCAACATACTTCAGCCACGTTATTGTGACTCATCGCCTGCACACTTAGGGGAGCTCATTGTGGTAAACACACACACTGACTGTCAACAAAAGGGGCACATGAAGAACACTGTGAGAGGAGGAATGCGTCGCTTACCAACCTCAGACTCGCTTTTAATTACATGGATGATGAAATACTAAAGAAACTGTTCATGACTTTTGTGAGACTAAAAATTGGAATATGCGGCAGTTGTATGGTGTTTATATGTCAAGAAACACATCAATAAACTGGAAAAGGTGCAAAGGTTTGCTACAAAATGGCTTCCGGAACTGAAACACACACACACACACACACACACACACACACACGAACACACACACACACACACACACACACACACACACACACACACTAGCTAGAAAAACACCATTCCATGACCATATTAAAGTCTGAGTGAAATCACTGCAGGTCCGAGAACAAGGAAAAGGAATTACCCAAACGCAAGAGCTGAAGGGAAGAGAAACTGAGAGAGGGGGGTGAGGGAGAGAGAGAGAGAGAGAGAGAGAGAGAGAGAGAGAGAGGGGGAGGGGTTGGTGAGAGAGAGAGAGAGGGGTTGGTGAGAGAGAGAGAGACAGAGAGAGGAAGTGACCGAGTACCCGTCTATAACCTGACTGTAAGACAGACGGGGGGCCAGGGACAGGGAGAATGGACAGGTAAGCCACAGCCAGACTCCACACCCAATAAGAGATGCCGTGACAACCTCCGCTGAAGACGGGGCACCGAGTCATCTCTTCTTTATTGCATGATTAAGCAGTGTAATTGAATACTGCTTAATTTTCCCACAGTCACTGTGTGGGGTGATGGCTGGTGGGGAGGGGGGGGGGGTGAGGGGAGAGTGAGGATTATGCGCTCTCAAGCACACACCCGCAAATGAGAGCACACATCTCCCATCAAGAGTAAGAGCGTGCAACAGCACATTGAACACCTGCCACTGCAAGTGAATGCAGTGAAGCACGTATTAATTCATGCCTTTCCGTATGAATATAATGATTTCAAGCACTTAATACAGCAATTAATACAGAGGTAGGATGGTTTATCGTCAAAGCTCTCTTCCCCTCTGCACCTCTCTCTCTCTCTTTCTCTAGAGAGAGAGAGAGAGAGAGAATTCTAGAGGTTAAAAATTCTATTTAATACAAATCCCCAATTAAGACTTCATTAATTTTTAAAAATACGAGCTGATATTTCTTATAGGGCCGAACTCGACTTACCTACGACACTCCCACACCACCCATGTATCATTTTGAAAACTTGGATGAGGCTGACGACGTCTGACCTGCTGGTTTCGCCACGTGATGACCGCATCTGATAATTATAGCCACGCCCTTTGTGGTGTTTGGTCCTGGGTTCGATCCCCGGGCAGGGCAGCCTCTGGTGAACACACAGCGCGACCCTCACGGCAGCTTCCGTGTTTAGCGTGCACACACATGAGGAACTCTTCTTAAGGGAAGATGTTGTTTACTAACATGATCTTAGAAACATGGAGGGGGATGGGGAGGTCGTAGCTCATACTCCTCATAGCCTCATACCCCTCAGCTCGGGTACTAGTCTGGTGGCATACCTCTGAACCGTCTCCAATTTAGTCTTGTGCTTGACGAGATACCGACTCCATGCTGGAGCTGCATACTCCAGGATTGGTCTGACGTATGTGGTATACAAGGTTCTGAATGATTCCTTACATAAGTTACTAAAGGCCGTTCTTATGTTGGCCAAGTTGAAATAGAGGGAATATGATCACAACATACAAGATACTGAAAGGAAGGGAATGCAAGAACAGCCTCTCTACACTGAGAGAAAATGGAAGCTAAACGTGCCAATATATGGAAGGTCAACAAATGGAATACACTGAAAAAAGTTGTGGAAACCACCTCCATCTATAATTTTAAGGTCAGATTCGACAAAGAATTCGACAGTCCGAATTGTTAACTTACGCAATGTAACACAACTTGTATTCTTGGGTAATAAGTGTCATGAACTTATTGTTTACGCCTAAAAATATAGAAAATTATTATTAATCCTCTGAAACTTTGCTTTCGTCACCAGGATAACAATATTTTGAAACTTCTTCGAATTAGAAAACGGCCGAATTTGCGTCTTTTCGTTCACATAGAAAAAACTACTACATAAATCCAAATTAACACGTATTTAAACAACAGTTATACAAAAATTACCAGAGAAGATTAAGGAGTAGTTTTTAAGATATACGACGTACTGTAAATCACTTTCACAAATCAGCCCCAAATGTAGTCTATCCATGATGGGAGCGTTCATGGTGGCAGCGAACATGATGACAGCCTTCCAAGTCCAGTATATCCTGGTGGAAGCCCTCACCTTGCTCCTCCAAGTAGGCTTCCAACTTGTCCTTGAACTTATCAAGATGAACATCACAGATATGGGCTTTGAATGACATCCTACAGCCCGACGTGCCGCAGTTCTTCAGCAGTCTCTCGACCACAAGCTCCACACAGTGTTGAACCTTGTGAATGCCCCAGGAAGCCCCCCCCCCCCCCAGACGACACAGTGGTCTGGGGGGGCCATGCTGTTTCAAGTCAGTTTCTCCTTTCTACTCATCTTGTGATAATTCCTTCCACTCCAGAATCTTCTTTATCTGTGGCCCGACGAAGATACCGAGGTCGACCTTAGTCCTCGGGCAGTGTATAATGAAGACCGTCCTGAAGGCACTTGAAGGCTGGCTACTCCTTACCTAGAGCTGCGACAAAGTGTTTCATGAGGCTGTGGCGGAACTGCACTTTCCGATGGTCCACCAGAGTCCCAGGTTTGACGTTGTTTCTTCCCACGAAGAACTCTGGCTGCTGTAGTCAGTTCCACCTGTGGAACAGTCCACACATCCACAGGTGGAACTGTGGACTGTTCCAAAGCGGAACAATCACTTGGGCTGGACGGTAGAGTGACTGTCTCGCTTCATGCAGGTTCAATCCCCGACCGTTCCAAATGGTTTGGCATCATTCCTTTTCCTCCCTGTCCCATCCCAAATCCTTATCCTGACCCCTTCAAGTGCGGCTTGGCGGATTCTGATCTCTCAAAGACAAAGATAGCGGGGGGGGGGAAACTTGTTAAAACCGCATTGGACACAACTGGTGAATACACACACACGCCCACAACACACACACACACACGCGCGCCCACAACACACACACACACGCACGCCCACAACACACACACACACGCACGCCCACAACACACACACACACGCACGCCCACAACACACACACACACGCACGCCCACAACACACACACACACGCCCACAACACACACACACACGCCCACAACACACACACGCACGCCCACAACACACACACACACGCCCACAACACACACACACACGCCCACAACACACACACACACGCCCACAACACACACACACACGCCCACAACACACACACACACGCCCACAACACACACACACACGCCCACAACACACACACACACACACGCCCACAACACACACACACACACACGCCCACAACACACACACACACGCACGCCCACAACACACACACACACGCACGCCCACAACACACACACACACGCACGCCCACAACACACACACACACGCACGCCCACAACACACACACACACGCACGCCCACAACACACACACACACGCACGCCCACAACACACACACACACGCCCACAACACACACACACACGCCCACAACACACACACACACGCCCACAACACACACACACACGCCCGCAACACACACACACACGCCCGCAACACACACACACACGCCCGCAACACACACACACACGCCCGCAACACACACACACACGCCCGCAACACACACACACACGCCCACAACACACACACACACGCCCACAACACACACACACACGCCCACAACACACACACACACGCCCACAACACACACACACACGCCCACAACACACACACACACGCCCACAACACACACACACACGCCCACAACACACACACACACGCCCACAACACACACACACACACGCCCACAACACACACACACACACGCCCACAACACACACACACACACGCCCACAACACACACACACACGCCCACAACACACACACACACGCCCACAACACACACACACACGCCCACAACACACGCACGCAACACACACACACACACACGCGCGCACGCAGAGGAAACCCCGCCTCCTACACGCCACCAGTGTTGTAATCACGATGACAACACAGGCGACCCCTGACGTGCCTCCCTCCTCCTGCTGGGCTGCTGGAGCTGACAAACATTGTGAAAGCAATTATTGCCACTGTGTGAGTGACTTAGTGGTCGTTATAGCCAGGTCGTTATATCGCCAGGTCACTGTGCATTTAGGTAATTAATATATAGGTAGTTGATTTAAACAAGAAGTTGATGCTGATAATATATGATCACAATCATGTATTATCAATTAGTAATTGATCCTAATAGGTGATTCATTAAAGGTATGTCGCTGTTATAGTTTATAACTTTATTAGGTTATAACCTAACTTAATTAGGTATAACCTAACCTGATTAATTAAATTTCCATTCATTTTATTGATTAGATTATAACTATAGTTAGGTGATGATTTTAGGAAATTGTTATAGCTATATATATATATATATATATATATATATATATATATATATATATATATATGATATAAGAATGGAGGAAACAGCAGTTGGCCAATTTGTCCCTATTAGTTTTTATTTGATTTTATATGAAAGCAGGAGGGAGGGAGGGAACTATCAAGGGAAAGCGCCAAGCCATTACGACTATATAGCACTGGGAAGGGGTCAGGATAAGGATTTGGGATGGGACGGGGGAAAGGAATGGGGCCCCAACCACTTGGACGGTCGGGGATTGAAACGTCGACCTGCATGAAGCGAGACCGTCGCTCTACCGTCCAGCCCAAGTGGTTGGGCTCTGAGGCAGCTCCTGTTTACATCTACACAAACTACTTCGTATATATGTCTATCCTACGCTTCGAAACTATCAAGCGATCCCGTCTATTATCTCACCCGGTAATTGGTTCTATAAAATGAACCCACCCTATTTTTAAACCAGTATTTACCCAGGTCTTTCCTGAATCTAAATAAATCTAACATCCATTGTTTTGTGTTCAATGTTGTGTTGATATATTTACCAGTTTATTAATATATATAATTTTCCGCTTTTATCCATTCGTGTCCTTTAATCCTGCCCCCCCCCCCTCACTGTACAGCCCGTCCTCCTAACGTTCCCCCAACGTCAAGAAACTGAAGTACTAAAGTGCCCCTTTATCCTAACCTACCAGAGGACCCAAAACAGAAAACGGAATAGTACGTCAACTTCGCGAGCTGCTTCCATTTTCTAGTACGACACTTTTTTTGGCCTTAGGTGGAGCTATACGTCAAAATGCGACGTTCTAAATGATTCTTGGGGGGCTCAGCCTTGGCTGCTGTGTCTAGTATATCGTCATAGCTAGGTAGGCTATGTTGCTGGGATATCGTCATAGCTAGGTGACTATGTTGTAGGAGATCAGCATTGCTAGGTAACTGTTACTAGGTGATTAACATTGCTAAGTAACGGTAACTAGGTGATTAACATTGCTAGGTAACGGTAACTAGGTGATTAACATTGCTAGGTAACGGTAACTAGGTGATTAACATTGCTAAGTAACGGTTACTAGGTGGTCGTCATTACTAGGTAACTATGAGGCTATCCGAACCCTTTTTACAAACACTTGTCACACACCTGTCCGAACGCTCTCCATATCTGTCCAAACAGGAACCGGAATGTCACAGAACTCCTCCTCCCCCCCCCCCTTAAATAATTTAAATGAGCGTTGAGCAGCTGTTTGTAACAGACGTTTTGTACAGGTGTTATTTATAGGCAGGTCTCAACAGGTGTTTAGGGGGGGAGGGGGGAGAGGGGATGCCGGGTTTAGAAAGCCCGGGAGATAAAGAGATGAGGATGGCGGCCTTACACTGATTGTCGCAGCCTCACTAGGTGGTTGATGCTCATCTTGGGCTGTTTGTCACTTATCTAACTGGATTATAGTGTTGAGTTCCTGAGTCCATTATGTTCTGTGTAACTCCTTCCTCCCCCGCCCACGGGATGGGGGGGGGGTATGGGGTGCATAATAAATGGGTAAACTAAGCAAATTGGATGAGATAGCCATCAACTGTATCATCGTCTTCCCTACGATAGCTTGAAGGATGTCATTCATGTGGTTAACATCTTTTTTGGTGTGTGTGTGAAAAAGTCAGAGTGTGTGTGTGTATGCTATAGTCTCTCGTGTGATCTTATTGAAGCCATGGTAGATGTTTCATAGGAGTGGCTCCACCACACTACCCTGGGGTGTTAACAGGAGGATTGATTTATTATTATTATAGAAATCTGCAGCGGAATCTATCATTTTCTTGAGAGGAGTTTCGACACTGATGTTGTGTGTCTGAGGCAATGATCTGTGAGGTCGTGTCGACATTTGTCTTCCATCCTCGTTCCACTTTTTTTTAAGACATTTCTAAATGTGAACACACTCGCACACACGTTCAAAAAATTCGTACGTCAGAATAGTCAGTGTTCTCTCAGGAAGATACGCAATCGACGTCCACCCAGGCAGGGAGGAGCTGTTCGCAAGATGCAACTGTCTGATGGCTCCCAGCCTGACTATGTAAACAGATTCAAATACCTTGGCCTTGAGGTGCCACTGTATGGTCCTGTTGTATTCAGACTCTGTCGTCAGTATAAAGAGAGGCTCCGAGCTCTCAAGACTGTTGCTGGTTATCACTCAGGCTATGGTGACATTGTCAGAATTGTCAAAATGATGTACCTTGCATACATTAGATCTTCAGTGGATTATGCTGCACCTCTGCTTGTTTTGATGCCTGAAAGAAAGTTCGGAGGGCTTGAAAAATTGTAGAACGAAGCCTTGAGGATATTCCTTGGGTGCCCTCGTACCACAAAGATACTTAACATGAGAACGGAACTTAATATTCAGAGCATCGTTGATCGTGTTACTGAAATTAACTGTTAATTTGGTATGACAATGATTAGGTTTGCTCATCCTAACCCTTGCACAGAAGCTCTCCAGAATTTCTTTATTGAAGGTCAACATTGTTCCAAATGGATAACTGGAACTGAACTCAGAATGTATCAGGTTTATAATTTATACCAAGAGAAACAACAACGGCACTTTCCTGCACCGTGGGAGGTTACACCCTTTCCACCCAAGAAGCAAATTAGAGATCAGCCCAAGCTTCGTCTTGAGGCAAAGCTCAACGCCTTAAGCCATATTGATGCTCTGTCCACAGAGCATTCTCTCTCTCAAATCATGTACTCTGATGGTTCCCTACACCGCACCACGGGTGCTGCTGGAAGTGCAGTTGTCCTAACAATGGGCGATGACTTATATTTTGAGTGGGGAGTCCGTATAAACAACTGGGCCTCTACCCTTCAGACCGAACTATTTGCCTTGCTCCTTGCACTGAAATGTGTACAAGTCTCCAAACTTGATTAATTTTAAGTAACTCCTCATCATCCTTAATTGCTCTCAACTCTTTAAGACATAACTGTAACATGCTCGTGTGTCTGAAGCTAGACACGAGTACAACAAAATTATTAATGATGATAAGAGTCCATTTCATGTGGACTCCATCTCATGTTGGCCTCCGAATGCATGATAAAGCTGACGAGTCAGCAAAAAAATCTGCCTTTAAAGGAGAAATTGAGTATAACCTTGGATTGTCAATGAGCAATCTGAGAGCAATAGTGCACCAAGAACTTCAACAAAATCTTGTATATCTGAAGCAAAGTATAATTGACACCAGTAATTCCATCTATCATCATACTATCATGCAAGAGGAGCCACACATCTATGGTTCATCCAATAAAATCAGCAGTCTTCTAGATGTTACTACTGCTCAGCTTAGACTCGGTTACAAGTATCTCTGGGAATTCTCATTATCTGCTGATGTAGACCTGACCAAATGTAAACTGTGTCAACAAAATTATTCGCACACTCCTCCGTCACTGTGATGGAGTGCGGAAAGATACGTGAATTCAGAGACAATTCTATAACAAATGATTCAAATAGCTGTGTAAATATTTTATTCAAAATGATTTGCTACCAGAAGTCTCGGTCAAATATTCCCAGTTTGCTAACTGTAGGTAGTAACTAAGTGATTGTAACCTATCCACCGTTGTCCACTTGGACGGAAGGGGGGAGGGGGCTTGTGCAGGACAAACAGATAAACATATCAACTGTGACACTAGCTCTCCACATGTCAGTTGCTTAATTTAGAAACTGTACTTGTGGTCGGTCTCGAGCTCATTGTTGATTGTGACGATGTGCACTGAATTTTGTAACTAGCTCATCAAGATTGTAACTTGCTTAGCCTAATGAATTGTGGGGTTCAGTCCCTGAGCCCATTATGTGCCTCTGTAACCCTTTCTACTACCTCCCACGGGATGTGTATGGGGGTCCCCTACCACCCACAGGATGTGTATGGGAACCACTACCGCCCATAGGATGGGTATGGGGTCCACTACCGCCCACAGGATGGGTATGGGGTCCACTACCACCCACAGGATGGGTATGGGGTCCACTACCACCCACAGGATGTGTATGGGGGTCCACTACCACCCACAGGATGTGTATGGGAACCACTACCGCCCATAGGATGGGTATGGGTTCCACTACCACCCACAGGATGGGTATGGGGTCCACTACCACCCACAGGATGTGTATGGGGTCCACTACCGCCCACAGGATGTGTATGGGGTCCACTACCGCCCACAGGATGGGTATGGGGTCCACTACCACCCACAGGATGGGTATGGGGTCCACTACCACCCACAGGATAAGTATGAGGTGCATAATAAATGAACTAAACTAAACAAGGACGGTTGGCGGGATGTACTGAGCCAGATCTCGCTCCCTCGTAGTCACTGATAGCTAAGTACTGGTAGGTACTCCCTCCCCCTCCCCCACGTACCCACAAGATACCAGGAGAGATGTGTGCATATATTACAATCCTGAGCAGTCCAGATCAACCCACCTCAAGACTGGTAGAAAGGTCGTTGCGGACGACCCCCGTCTCAACCCTCCCCCCCCCCCTTCCTTCCACCTACACGACACCCACTCCCAAGACTTAGCTGTGTCCTGTTTATACCACAGCTACTATGGTACAATATACCCCTTAGTTGCTGTGGCATATACCCCCTTAGGTGTTGTGGCATATACCCCCTTAGCTGCTGGTACTCTGACCCCTTAAACATTCCAGTAACTTTAAAAGTTACAATGAAAGGCTTTCAGTTTCTCGTCGACATGTTGGTTGTGGCGAAGAGTCAACTTATCCTTGCTCACACAGCCTATCCTTGTGCTAGACCCGGCCTAGCCACAGGTTGGTAACCTGTGGCTAGGCCGGGTAACCACACGGATGCTAGTCTCAGGCTAGTATTGATATCACTAGTTCGTAATGATACCGCCGGCCCCTACACTCCTGCTAGTCACTAGATAGCAATTCTGCGGATATAGTTCTTGCTGGTAGTCAGGACACTGGTCTGTGGGTTGGTACCCGCTGGGATATGGGGGAGGGGGGGGGGGGGAATGAACCGGTGGTACTCGGGAAGCGTTGTACCCTGCGTGGGTGGTACCCCCAATACCAAGCGCCCAGGGTATAACCCCAGCTTGTTCCGACGATTGTAAAGCGTCCAGTTCTGAAGTTAAGTTGCTTAGCCATTAGCGTACGAGCGTGGACGTATTGAGAGCAGTGAGACGTACGTTTGGTGTGGGCGCTAGAGTGGTCGTACCCCACGCTAGCTTGGAACCACTCCCACCCACCCCCCTGAACACGACCCCGAGGCTCATGCGACCCTCAGCTAACAAGGTCGTAGAGCGACCCTCTCCTGCGTCAGCGAGCACGCGCTGGGCTCCTGCAGCGTGCACGTGGTGGGCTCCTGCAACGTAGCTCATCACGTGGGTTGCAGGCGTCCCGGGAGCGGAGGTACACGCGCTGCTCCTCAACCTCCCGCGTGCTGGCACAACCGGAATGTCACAAATATTTCGCTGAGCAAAAAAAATTACAGAACAAGGTTAGAGACTGACCTGTTTACACTAGATCCTTGAGTGTTTGTTGAGGCTTGCGTGGGTTCCCAGCCTACACCAGCCCCCAGGAGGGTTCCCAGCCTACACCAGCCCCCTAGGAGGGTTCCCAGCCTACACCAGCCACTAGGAGGCTTCCCAGCCTACACCAGCCTCCTAGGAGGCTTCCCAGCCTACACCAGCCCCCTAGGAGGGTTCCCAGTCTACACCAGCCACTAGGAGGCTTCCCAGCCTACACCAGCCCCCTAGGAGGCTTCCCAGCCTACACCAGCCCCCTAGCAGGCTTCCAGGAGGCTCGCGTCACTATGCTTGCTTTACTGAGCATAAACATGCTCCATATTGCCTTAGAAGCCACAGTTACAGCCCCTCTCCTGTGCCAGGTAAGTCCACTACGGGCTCACCGTAGCCTATGCTACTTGGAACGTTTTGTTCCCAGTAGATGAATCTTAAACAACAACAACAGGCTTAGAAGCGCAGGAGGGTAATTCTAGATTACAACAATCCCCTTCTTTTCCATCATCGACAACAAAAAGTCTTCCTCTGAGACTTACAAACAACAGCCTGAGGCCTGGCAGGACTAAAGAGCAGTTCGGAGGCGCAGAGATAGTACCCAAATTAAAATTTCACGCTGTTCGCCCACACGATGGTGTAGGTAACGAAGTCCTCCACCAATGCATAATGAAATCCCAATAACGTGCGTCTAAGGTTGATCAGAGACGTGACTTCGAGTCCACCGCCCTGCTTCAAAGACTCTCTCGCGGCTACAGCACATTACTGTGGCTTTACTGTGTATTGACGGCAGCGTTGAGAGAAGGACTTCATTACCCGAGGGATAAAAATGAAGTAGATTTATCCCTTTCTATCAAGCAGTTCACGCTGTCCAACCACGTGGTGTGACCTGTCCTTTATTGGTACTGCTTGTGTGGGTGTAGATGGTTCGTATGTAATTGCGTCGTTAATGGAGGTCAACTTCCAGGTCAACCCCGGAACTCACAGTTCCTGCTACGGCGCTGGGAATATCATATTGGCGCTTGACTTTCCAGTGGAGAATTTCGGCGCTGTGAAGAGGAGGGAGGGACCTGCTGCATGGATACCAGCTTCTCCACCATATCAACCTACCCTGGCTTTGCGCCCTGGATGAGGCCACTCCAGACCGACAACCAGAGCGCAACTCCATAGTCTCCTGAGACTGATGGATGCCTACTACGTTGTACTAAACGGAGTGAGAATAGCTTGAGCGACCTCGTCCCTTTGTATTTATTCCTCACTAAACATATTTCATCCCCAAACGTTCAGTAGACAGTGAGTGAGAGTACACACAGCAGCCAGCCGCCCCCGCGGGGTCCCGTTATCAGGAGGGGTTGCCGTTGCAGCTTAGTATTCAGACAGGAATTCCCTGCACCTGTGTCAGGCTCCAGCTGCCGACTACGGCTGTGCTGGAAGGACAAACATCAATATTTATATAAAGCGATACTCAAAGGAATACAAGTGAATGTAAACAACGTTTGTGTGTGTTTGTGTGCGTGTGTGTTCGTATTGGCGTCTGCCTTTCCATTGGAGACTTTCAGCGCCGTGGAGAGAGAGGGGGGACCTGCTGCTTGGGTAACAGCTTCTCCCCCGAATCAACCTACCCTGGCTTTACGCCCTGGTGAGGCCACTCCAGACCGACAACCAGAGCGCAACTCCATAGTCTCCTGAGACTGATGGATGCTTACTCCTCCTATTTACTATTTGTGTCTGCAGAATCGAGCTATTAGCTCTTGGACCCCGCCTTTTTAACCAATCTATTTTTACTCTTATTATGTTTACTACATATATTTCTCTCTAACAAGCACACACATCCACGGGAAGCGGTCCGTAGCAGCTGTCTAACTCCCAGGTACCTATTTATTGCTAGGTGAACGGGGGCATCAGGGGTGAAAGAGACTCTGTCCATTTGTTTATTTCGGCCGGGAGTCGAACTTGGGCCCCTTAAGACTATGACCACCAAGCGTTGTCCACTCAGCCGCGAGGCCACTGTGCACTTAAGTGTACTTAAGTGCACAGTGTACTTAAGTGTACTTACGTAACTACACTTACTTAAGTGTAGTTACAGGATGAGAGCTACGCTCGTGGTGTCCCGTCTTCACAGTACTCTTTGTCATACACCTCTTTGAAAACAAACACAAACACACACATGCACACACGTGCGCGTGTGTGTATTAACATAGTTGTGCACACCTAGCTGGGATGAGCTGTGGTTTATAGTTCCCGCCTCTCAACCCTTAATCGACTAGTGTATAGGTTCCAGAGCTGTTATATCAATATTTAAAGATGTATGTGTATGAAGTTTGCCTCCACCTCTTCACTTCTTAGCGCATTCCATATGTTTACTTCTCTGACGCTGAAAACGACCTTAAGTTCCCATCTGTATCCCCTTGTTCGTGTACTACCCATGCTAAACAGTATGTCCTTGTCTGCCTTGTCTGCCTTGTCTGAGTATTTTGTATGTAAAAATCGTCTCCCCTGTTTCTTCTTTCATCCAATGATGTGAGGCTTAAGTCCTTTAATCTTTCGTTGCAACTCGCATCTCTCAGCCCTGGATCTTGACAGGATGTGTTCCTCTGAACTTTCTCTAGCTTCGTTTTATGTTTAACGGCATAAGGGCTCCACGCTGGTGTAGCATACTCTAGCACTGGTCTGACATGAGCATTATACAAGATCCTGAAGTAAAGGCATTTCTTAACCAGCCATCCGTATGCTGCTGAAGATATTCATTAGATGTGGGCTGCTTGTTATAGGTGTAATATCAATCTCAAGTCTTTTTCTCTTTCTAATTCC